>NW_027515309.1:0-84316 GCF_048772815.1 Callospermophilus lateralis
ATGAAAACGCTTTTCCACAGTCTCTGCTTAGGGCTACTTGAAGAGGAAACAAATCATAGAGACAAAACTGAGAACTCCTTTATTTTGTCAAGTTTCAAAGAGCTACTACAAACCATGTTGGATTTAGAGTTCCAAATTCATCTATCTATATAGGAAAGAACAGAGGGAAAACTAAAAATATAAACTGCTACTGTAAACGAACGCTTCAACCTAGAAGAACAAAATTTGTTGAGCCAAGTGCGATTTGTGGACTTATCATTTCCGCCAAGTATCATCAAGATTGGGTGAGAAAATATTTGCTGGTGTTTCGGAAAATCGTTATTTCGTACAAGCTTGGCAACCCCTCGCATTGAAAGTGCTTTTCCACAGTTTGTGCATATGGCTACTTGAAGAGGAAACAAACCTTAGCGATAAAACTGAGAACTCCTTTATTTTCTCAAGTTACAAACAGGTACTACAAACCATGTTGGATTTAGACTTCCAAATTCATCTTTCTATATAAGAGATAACAGAGTGAAACCTAAATATAAAAACTGCTACTCTAGACGAACTCTTAAACCTAGAAAAACAAAATTTGGTGGCAAAGTGGGATTTGTGTACTGATCATTACCACCAAGTATCATCAAGATTGGGTGAAGAAATATTTGTTGGTATTTCAGAAACTCGTTATTTCTTTTAAGCTTGGCAACCCCTTTCAATGAAAATGCATTTCCGCAGTCTGTGCCTAGGGCTACTTGAAGTGGAAACAAACGATAGGGACAATACTGAGAACTCCTGTATTTTGTCACGTTTCAAAGAGCTACTACAAAGCATGTTGGATTTAGAGTTCCAAATTCATCTATCTATATAAGAGAGAACAGAGTGAAACATAAATATAAAAACTGCTACTGTAGACGAACGCTTAAACGTAGAAGAACAAAATTTGTTGAGCCAAGTGCGATTTGTGGACTTATCATTACCACCAAGTATCATCAAGATTGGGTGAAAAAATATTTGTTGGTATTTTGGAAACTCGTTATTTCGTAGAAGCTTGGCAACCGCTCTCAATTAAAGTGCTTTTCCACAGTCTGTTTATAGGGCTACTTGAAGAGGAAACAAACCATAGAGACAAAACTGAGAACTCCTTTATTTTGTCAAGGTTCAAACAGCTACTACAAACCATGTTGGATGTAGAGTTCCAAATTCATCTATCTATATAGGAGAGAACAGAGTGAAACCTAAATATAAAAACTGCTACTGTAGACGAACGCTTAAACTTAGAAGAACAAAATTTGGTTGGCCCTGTGGGATTTGTGTACTGATCATTACCACCAAGTATCATCAAGATTGGGTGAAAAAATATTTGCTGGTATTTCGGAAACTCGTTATTCCTTGGAAGCTTGGCAACCCCTTTCAATGAAAGTGCATTTCCACAGTCTGTGCCTAGGGCTACTTGAAGAGGAAACAAACCTTAGAGACAATACTCAGAACTCCTGTATTTTGTCAAGTTTCAAAGAACTACTACAAACCATGTTGGATTTAGAGTTCCAAATTCATCTATCTATATAGAAGATAACAGAGTGAAACCTAATTATAAAAACTGCTACTGTAGACGAACGCTTCAACCTTGAAGAACAAAATTTGGTGAGCCAAGGGGGATTGGTATACTGATCATTACCACCAAGTATCATCAAGATTGGGTGAAAAAATATTTGCTGGTATTTCGGAAACTCGTTATTTCTTAGAAGCTTGGCAACCCCTCTCAGTTAATGTGCTTTTCCACAGTCTGTGCCTAGGGCTACTTGAAGAGGAAACAAACCATAGATCAAGACTGAGAACTCCTTTATTTTGTCAAGTTTCAAAGAGCTACTTCAAACCATGTTGGATTAAGAGTTCCAAATTCATCTATCTATATAGTAGAGAACAAAGTGAAACCTAAAAATAAAAACTGCTACTCTAAACGAAAGCTTCAACCTAGAAGAAGAAAATTTGGTGAATCAAGTGGGATTTGTGTACGTGTCATTATCACCACGTATCATCAAGTTTGGGTGAAAAAGTATTTGCTGGTATTTCGGAAACTCGTAATTTCTTGGAAGATTGGGAACTCCTTTCAATGAAAGTGCTTTTCATCAGTCTCTGCTTATGGCTACTTGAAGAGAAAACAAATCATAGAGACAAAACAGAGAACTCCTTTATTTTATCAATTTTCAAAGAGCTACTACAAACCATGTTGGATTTACTGTTCCAAATTCATCTATCTATATAGGAGAGAAGAGAGTGAAACCTAAATATAAAAACTGCTACTGTAGACGAACGCTTCAACCTAGAAGACAAAATTTGGTGAGCCAAGGAGGATTTGTGTACTTGTCATTATCAATACGTATCATCAAGATTGGGTGAAAAAGTATTTGCTGGTATTTCGGAATCTCGTAATTTCTTGGAAGCTTGGCAACACCTTTCAATGAAAGTGCTTTTCCACAGTCTCTGCTGAGGGCTACTTGAAGTGGAAACAAATCATAGAGACAAAACTGAGAACTACTTTTTTTTTGTCAAGTTTCAAAGCGCTACTACAAACCATGCTGTATTTTGAGTTCCAAATTCAGCTATCTATATAGGAGAGAACAGATGGAAACCTAAAAATATAAACTGCTACTGTAAACGAACACTTCAACCTAGAAGAACACAATTTGGTGAGCCAAGTGGGATTTGTGTACTTGTCATTACCACCAAGTATCATCAAGATTGGGTGAAAAAGTATTTGCTGGTATTTCGGAAACTCGTTTTTTCTTAGAAGCTTGGAAACCCCTTTCAATGAAAGTGCTTTTCCACAGTCTCTGCTTAGGGCTACTTGAAGACTATACAAACCATAGAGACAAAACTGAGAACTCCTTTATATTGTCAAGTTTCAAAGAGCTACTACAAACCATGTTGGATTTAGAGTTCCTAATTCATCTATCTATATAGGAGAGAACAGAGGGAAACTTAAAAATAAAAACTGCTCTTGTAAACGAACGCTTCAACCTAGAAGAGCAAAATTTGGTGAGCCAAGTGGGATTTGTGTATTTGTAATTACCACCAAGTATCATCAAGATTGGGTGAAAAAATATTCGCTGGTATTTCGGAAACCCGTAATTTTTTCGGAGCTTGGCAAACCCTTTCAATGAAAGGGCTTTTCCCCAGTTTCTCCTTAGGGCTACTTTAAGAGGAAACAAATCATAGAGAAAAAACTGAGAACTCCTTTATTTTGTCAAGTTTCAAAGAGCTACTACAATTCATGTTGGATTTAGAGTTCCAAATTCATCTATCTATATAGGAGAGAACAGAGGGAAACCTAAATATAAAAACTGCTACTGTGGACGAACGCTTCAACCTAGAAGAACAAAATTTGGTGAGCCAAGTGGGATTTTTGTACTGATCATTACCACCAAGTACCTTCAAGTTTGGGTGAAAAAATGTTTGCTGGTATTTTAGAAACTCGTTATTTCTTAGAAGCTTGGCAATCCCTCTCAATGAAAGTGCTTTTCCACAGTCTGTGCCTAGGGCTACTTGAAGAAGAAACAAGCCATAGAGAGAAAACTGAGATCTCCTTTATTTTGTCAAGTTTCAAAGAGCTACTACAAACCATGTTGGATTTAGTTTTCCAAATTCATCTATGTATATAGGAGAGAACAGAGGGAAACCTAAAAATATAAACTGATACTGTAAACGAACGCTTCAAATTTGAAGAACAAAATTTGGTGAGCCAAGTGGGATTTGTGTACTTCTCATTACCACCAAGTATCATCAAGATTGGGTGAAAAAATATTTGCTGGTATTTCGGAAACTCGTTATTTCTTGAAAGCTTGGCAACCCCTTTCAATGAAAGTGCTTTTCCACAGTCTGTTCCTAGGGCTACTTGAAGAGGAAACAAACCATAGAGGCAATACTGAGAACGACTTTATTTTGTCAAATTTCAAAAAGCTACTACAAACCATGTTGGATTAAGAGTTCCATATTCATCTATCAATATAAGAGAGAACAAAGTGAAACCTAAAAACAAAAACTGCTACTGTAAACGAATGCTTCAACCTAGAAGAACAAAATTTGGTGAGCCAAGTGGGATTTGTGTACTTGTCATTAAAACCACGTATCATCAAAATTGGGTGAAACAGTATTTGCTGGTATTTCGGAAACTCGTAATTTCTTGGAAGCTTGGCAACTTTTTTCAATGAAAGTGCTTTTCCACAGTCTCTGCTTAGGGCTACTTGAAGAGAAAACAAATCATAGAGACAAAACTGGGAACTACTTTTTATTGTCGAGTTTCAAAGAGCTACTACAAACCATGTTGGATTTAGAGTTCCAAATTCATCTATCTATATAGGAGAGAACAGAGTGAACCTAAAAATAAAAACTGCTACTGTAAACGAACGCTTCAACCTAGAAGAACACAGTTTGGTGAGCCAAGTGGGATTTGTGTACTGATCATTACCACCACGTATCATCAAGATTGCGTGAAAAAATATTTGCTGGTATTTCGGAAACTCGTTATTTCTTAGAAGCTTGGCAACCCCTCTTAATGAAAGGGCTTTTCCACAGTCTGTGCCTAGTGCTACTTGAGAAAGAAACAATGCATAAAGACAAAACTGAGAACTCTTTTATTTTGTCAAGTTTCAAAGAGCTACTACAAACCATGTTGGATTTAGAGTTCCAAATTCATCTATCTATATAGGAGAGAACAGAGTGAAACCTAAAAAAAAACTGCTACTGTAAACGAACGCTTCAACCTAGAAGAACAAAATTGGGTGAGCCAAGTGGGATTTGTGTACTTGTCATTACCAAAAGGTATCATCAAGATTGGGTGAAACAGTATTTGCTGGTATTTCGGAAACTCGTAATTTCTTGGAAGCTTGGCAACTCCTTTCAATGAAAGTGCTTTTTCAAGTCTCTTCTTAGGGCTACTTGAAGAGAAAAGAAATCATAGAGACAAAACTGGGAACTACTTTCTTTTGTCAAGTTTAAAAGAGCTACTACAAACCATGTTGGATTTAGAGTTCCAAATTCATCTATCTATATAGGAGAGAACAGAGTGAAACCTAAAAATAAAAACTGCTATTGTAAACGAATGCTTCAACCTAGAAGAACACAGTTTGGTGAGCCAAGTGGGATTTGTGTACTGATCATTACCACCACGTATCATCAAGATTGCGTGAAAAAATATTTGCTGGTATTTCGGAAACTCGTTATTTCTTAGAAGCTTGGCAACCCCTCTAAATGAAAGTGCTTTTCCACAGTCTGTGCCAGGTGCTACTTGAAGAAGAAACAATGCATAAAGACAAAACTGAGAACTCCTTTATTTTGTCAAGTTTCAAAGAGCTACTACAAACCATGTTGGATTTAGAGTTCCAAATTAATCTATCTATATAGGAGAGAACAGAGTGAAACCTAAAAATAAAAACTGCTATTGTAAACGAACGCTTAAACTAGAAGAACAAAATTTGGTGAGCCATGTGGGATTTGTGTACTTCTCATTACCACCAAGTATCATCAAGATTGGGTGAAAAAATATTTGATGGTATTTCGGAAACCCGTAATTTCTTGGAAGATTGGCAACCCCTTTCAATGAAAGTGCTTTTCCACAATCTCTGCCTGGGCTACTTGAAGAGGAAACAAATCATAGAGACAAAATTGAGAACTCCTTTATTTTGTCAAGTTTCAAAGAGCTACTACAAACCATGTTGGATTTAGAGTTCCAAATTCATCTATCTATATAGGAGAGAACAGAGGGAAACCTAAAAATATAAACTGCTACTGTGGACTAACGCTTCAAAATAGAAGAACAAAATTTGGTGTGTCAAGTGGGATTTGTGTACTGATCATTATCAGCAAGTATCATCAAGATTGGGTGATAAAATATTTGCTGGTATTTCGGAAACTCGTTATTTCTTTTAAGCTTGGCAACCCCTTTAAATGAACGTGCTTTTCCTCAGTCTGTGCCTAGGCCTACATGAAGAGGAAACAAACCATAGAGACAATACTGAGAACGACTTTATTTTGTCAAATTTCAAAGAGCTACTACAAACCATGTTGGATTGATAGTTCCAAATTCATCTATCTATATAGGAGAGAACAAAGTGAAACCTAAAAATAAAAACTGCTACTGTAAATGAACGCTTCAACCTAGAAGAACAAAATTTGGTGAGCCAAGTGGGATTTGTGTACTGATCATTAACACCACGTATCATCAAGATTGCGTGAAAAAATGTTTGCTGGTATTTCGGAAAATCCTTTTTTCTTAGAAGCTTGGCACCCCTCTCAATGAAAGTGCTTTTCCACAGTCTGTGCCTAGGGATACTTGAAGAGGAAACAATCCATAGAGACAATACTGAGAACTACTTTATTTTGTCAAATTTCAAAGAGCTACTACAAACCATGTTGGATTTAGGGTTCCAAATTCATGTATCTATATAAGAGAGAACAGAGTGAAACGTAAATAAAAAAACTGCTACTGTAGACGAACGCTTCAACCTAGAAGAACAAAATTTGGTGAGAATAGTGGGATTTATGTACTGATCCTTCCCACGAAGTATCATCAAGATTGGGTGAAAAAAATAATTGCTGGTATTACGGAAACTCGCTATTTCTTAGAAGCTTGGGAAACCCTCTCAATGAAAGTGCTTTTCCACAGTCTGTGCCTAGGGCTACTTGAAGAGGAAACGAACAATAGAGACAAAACTGAGAACTCCTTTATTTTTTGAAGTTTCAAAGAGGTACTACAAACCATGTTGAATTTAGAGTTCCAAATTCATCTATCATTATAGGAGAGACATGAAAGAAACCTAAGAATAAAAACTGCTACTGTAAAAGAACGCTTCAAACTGGAAGAACTAAATTTGGTGAGCCAAGTGATATTTGTGTACTTGTCAAGTATCATCAAGACTGGGTGAAAAAATATTTGCTGGTATTTCGGGAACTCGTTATTTCTTAGAAGCCTGGCAACCCCTTTCAATGAACGTGCTCTTCCACAGTTTGTGCCTAGGGCTACTGGAATAGGAAACAAACCATAGAGACAAATCTGAGAACTCCTTAATTTTCTCAAGTTTCAAAGAGCTACTACAAACCATGTTGGATTTAGAATTCCAAGTTCATCTATCTATATAGGAGAGAACAGAGTGAAACCTAAAAAAAAACTGCTACTGTAAACGAACGCTTCAACCTAGAAGAACAAAATTGGGTGAGCCAAGTGGGATTTGTGTACTTGTCATTACCAAAACGTATCATCAAGATTGGGTGAAACAGTATTTGCTGGTATTTCGGAAACTCGTAATTTCTTGGAACCTTGGCAACTCCTTTCAATGAAAGTGCTTTTTCACAGTCTCTCCTTAGGGCTACTTTAAGAGAAAACAAATCATAGAGACAAAACTGGGAACTACATTTTTTTGTCAAGTTTAAAAGAGCTACTACAAACCATGTTGGATTTAGAGTTCCAAATTCATCTATCTATATAGGAGAGAAGAGAGTGAAACCTAAAAATAAAAACTGCTATGGTAAACGAACGCTTCAACCTAGAAGAACACAGTTTGGTGAGCTAAGTGGGATTTGTGTACTGATCATTAACACCACGTATCATCAAGATTGCGTGAAAAAATTTTTGCAGGTATTTCGGAAACTCGTTATTTCTTAGAAGCTTGGCAACCCCTCTCAATGAAAGTGCTTTTCCACAGTCTGTGCCTAGTGCTACTTGAAGAAGAAACAATCCATAAAGACAAAACTGAAAACTCCTTTATTTTGTCAAGTTTCAAAGAGCTACTACAAACCATGTTGGATTTAGAGTTCCAAATTAATCTCTATATAGGCGAGAACAGAGGGAAACCTAAAAATATAAACTGCTACTGTAAACGAACGCTTAAAATAGAAGAACAAAATTTGGTGAGCCATGTTGGATTTGTGTACTTCTCATTTCCACCAAGTATCATCAAGATTCTGTGAAAAAATATTTGATGGTATTTCGGAAACCCATAATTTCTTGGAAGATTGGCAACCCCTTTCAATGAAAGTGCTTTTCCACAGTCTCTGCCTGGGCTACTTGAAGAGGAAACAAATCATAGAGACAAAATTGAGAACTCCTTTATTTTGTCAAGTTTCAAAGAGCTACTACAAACCATGTTGGATTTAGAGTTCCAAATTCATCTATCTATATAGGAGAGAACAGAGGGAAACCTAAAAATATAAACTGCTACTGTAGACTAACGCTTCAACCTAGAAGAACAAAATTTGGTGAGTCAAGTGGGATTTGTGTACCGATCATTATCAGCAAGTATCATCAAGTTTGGCTGAAAAAATATTTGCTGGTATTTCGGAAAATCGTTTTTTCTTAGAAGCTTGGCACCCCTCTCAATGAAAGTGCTTTTCCACAGTCTGTGCCTAGGGCTACTTGAAGAGGAAACAATCCATAGAGACAATACTGAGAACTACTTTATTGTGTCAAATTTCAAAGAGCTACTACAAACCATGTTGGATTTAGAGTTCCAAATTCATGTATCTATATAAGAGAGAACAGAGTGAAACGTAAATAAAAAAACTGCTACTGTAGACGAACGCTTCAACCTAGAAGAACAAAATTTGGTGAGAATAGTGGGATTTATGTACTGATCCTTCCCACGAAGTATCATCAAGATTGGGTGAAAAAAATAATTGCTGGTATTACGGAAACTCGCTATTTCTTAGAAGCTTGGGGAACCCTCTCAATGAAATTGCTTTTCCACAGTCTGTGCCTAGGGATACTTGAAGAGGAAACGAACCATAGAGACAAAACTGAGAACTCCTTTATTTTTTGAAGTTTCAAAGAGGTACTACAAACCATGTTGAATTTAGAGTTCCAAATTCATCTATCATTTTAGGAGAGACATGAGAGAAACCTAAGAATAAAAACTGCTACTGTAAACCAACGCTTCAAACTGGAAGAACTAAATTTGGTGAGCCAAGTGATATTTGTGTACTTGTCAAGTATCATCAAGACTGGGTGAAAAAATATTTGCTGGTATTTCGGAAACTCGTTATTTCTTAGAAGCCTGGCAACCCCTTTCAATGAACGTGCTCTTCCACAGTTTGTGCCTAGGGCTACTGAAATAGGAAACAAAGCATAGAGACAAAACTGAGAACTCCTTAATTTTCTCAAGTTTCAAAGAGCTACTACAAACCATGTTGGATTTAGAATTCCAAATTCATCTATCTATATAGGAGAGAACAGAGTGAAACATAAAAATAAAAACTGCTACTGTAAACGAACGCTTCAACCTAGAAGAACAAAATTTGGTGAGCCAAGTGTGATTTGTGTACTTGTCATTACCACCACGTATAATCAAGATTGGGTGAAACAGTATTTGCTGGTATTTCAGAAACTCGTAATTTCTTGGAAGCTTGGCAACTCCTTTCAATGAAAGTGCTTTTCCACAGTCTCTGCTTAGGGCTACTTGAAGAGAAAACAAATCATAGAGACAAAACAGGGAACTACTTTTTTTTGTCAAGTTTCAAAGCGCTACTACAAACCATGCTGGATTTAGAGTTCCAAATTCAGCTATCTATATATGAGAGAACAGAGGAAAAACTAAAAATATAAACTGCTACTGTAAAGGAACACTTCAACCTAGAAAAACACAATTCGGTGAGCTAATTGAGATTTGTGTACTGATGATTACCACCACGTATCATCAAGATTGGGTGAAAAAATATTTGCTGTTATTTTGACAACTCATTATTTCTTAGAAGCTTGGCAACCCCTCTCAATGAAAGTTCTTTTCCACAGTCTGGGCCTAGGGCTACTTGACGAAGAAACAAACCATAGAGAGAAAACTGAGAACTATTTTATTTTGTCAAGTTTCAAAGAGCTACTCCAAACCATGTTGGATTTAAAGTTCCAAATTCATCTATCTATATAGGAGAGAACAGAGCGAAACCTAAAAATAAAAACTGCTACTGTAAACGAACGCTTCAACTAGAAGAACAAAATTTGGTGAGCCAAGTGGGATTTGTGTACTTCTCATTACCAACAAGTATCATCAAGATTGGGTGAAAAAATATTTGCTGGTATTTCGGAAACCCGTAATTTCTTGGAAGCTTGGCAACCCCTTTCAATGAAAGTGCTTTTCCACAGTCTCTGCCTGGGCTACTTGTAGAGGAAACAAATCATAGAGACAAAACTGAGAACTTTTTTATTTTGTCATGTTTCAAAGAGCTACTACAAACCATGTTGGATTTAGAGTTCCAAATTCAACTATCTATATAGGAGAGAACAGAGGGAAACCTAAAAGTATAAACTGCTACTGTAAACGAACGCTTCAACATAGAAGAACAAAATTTGGTGAGCCAAGTGGGATTTGTGTACTTGTCATTACCACCATGTATCATCAAGATTGGGTGAAACAGTATTTGCTGGTATTTCGGAAACTCGTAATTTTTTATAAGCTGGGCAACTCCTTTCACTGAAAGTGCTTTTCCACAGTCTCTGCTTAGGGCTACTTGAAGAGAAAACAAATCATAGAGTCAAAACTGGGAACTACTTTTTTTTTATCAAGTTTCAAAGCACTACTACAAACCATGCTGGATTTAGAGTTCCAAATTCACCTATCTATATAAGAGAGAACAGAGGGAAACCTAAAAATATAAACTGCTACTGTAAACTAACGCTTCAACCTAGAAGAACAAAATTTGGTGAGTCAAGTGGGATTTCTGTAACGATCATTACCACCTAGTATCATCAAGATTGGGTGAAAAAATATTTGCTGGTATTTCTGAAACTCGTTATTTCTTAGAAGCTTGGGAAACCCTCTCAATGAAACTGCTATTCCACAGTCTGGAAAACTGCTTTTCACAGCCCTAGACTGTGGAAACTGCTTTTCCACATTCTAGGGCTAATTGAAGAGGAAACAAACCATAAAGACAAAACTGAGAACTCCTTTATTTTATGAAGTACCAAAGAGGTACTACACACCATTTTGGATTTAGAGTTCCAAATTCATCTATCTATATAGGAGAGAATAGAGTGAACCCTAAAAATAAAAACTGCTACTGTAAAGGAACGCTTCAACTAGAAGAACAAAATTTGGTGAGCCAAGTGGGATTTGTGTAATTCTCATTACCACCAAGTATCATCAAGATTGGGTGAAAAAATATTTGCTGGTATTTCGGAAACTCGTTATTTCTTAGAAGCTTGGTAACCCCTTTCAATGAAAGTGCTTTTCTACAGTTTGTGCCTTGGGCTACTTGAAGAGGAAACAAACCATAGAGACAATACTGAAAACTCCTTTATTTTGTCAAGTTTCAAAGAGCTACTACAAACCATATTGGATTTAGAGTTCCAAATTCATCTATCTATATGGGAGAGAACAGAGTGAAACCTAAAAATAAAAACTGCTACTGTATACGAACGCTTCAACCTAGAAGAACAAAATTTGGTGAGCCTAGTGGCATTTGTGTACTGATCATTACCACCACGTATCATGAAGATTGGGTGAAAAAATATTTGCTGGTATTTTGGAAACTCGTTATTTCTTAGAAGCTTGGCAACCCATCTCAATGAATGTGCTTTTCCCCAGTCGGTGCCTAGGGCTATTTGAAAAGGAAACAAACCATAGAGAGAAAAGTTAGAACTTTTTTATTTTGTCAAGTTTCAAAGAGCTACTACAAACCATGTTTGATTTAGAGTTCCAAATTCATCTATCTTTATACGAGAGAACAGAGGGAAACCTAAAAATAAAAACTGCTACTGTAAACGAACGCTTCAACCTAGAAGAGAAAAATTTGGTGAGCCAAGTGGGATTTGTGTACTTGTCATTACCACCAAGTATCATCAAGATTGGTTGAAAAAATATTTGCTGGTATTTCAGAAACCCGTAATTTCTGGGAGCTTGGCAAACCCTTTCAATATAAGTGCTTTTCCACAGTCTCTGCTTAGGGCTACTTTAAGAGGAAACAAATCATAGAGTCAAAACTGAGAACTCCTTTATTTTGTCAAGTTTCAAAGAGCTACTACATACCATGTTGGATTTAGAGTTCCAAATTCAGCTATTTATATAGGAGAGATCAGAGGGAAACCTAAAAATATAAACTGCTACTTTATACGAACGCTTCAACCTAGAAGAACAAAATGTGGTGAGCCAAGTGGGATTTGTGTACTTGTCATTCCAACCAAGTATCATCAAGATTGGGTGGAAAAATATTTGCTGGTATATCGGAAACTCGTTATTTTTAGAAGCCTGGCAACCCCTCCCAATGAAAGTGCTTTTGCACAGTCTGTGCCTAGGACTACTTGAAGAGGAAACAAAACATAGAGACAAAACTGAGAACTCCTTCATTTTGTCAAGTTTCAAAGAGCTACTACAAAAATGTTAAATTTAGAGTTGTGAATTCATCTATCTATATAAGAGCGAAGAGAGTGAAACCTAAATATAAAAACTGCTACTGTAGATGAACGCGTGAACCTAGAAGAACAAAATTTGGTGACCCTAGTGGCATTTGTGTACTGATCATTACCACCACGTATCATCAAGATTGGGTGAAAAAATATTTGCTGGTATTTCGGAAATTCGTTATTTCTTAGAAGCTTGGGAAACCCTATAATGAAAGTGCTTTTCCACAGTCTGTGCCTACGGCTACTTGAAGAGAAAACAAACAACAGAGACAAAAGTGAGGTCTCCTTTATTTTATGAAGTTTCAAAGAGGTACTACAAACCATGTTGGATTTAGAGTTCCAAATTCATCTATCTATATAGGAGAGAATTGAGTGAAACCTAAAAATGAAAACTGCTACTGTAAACGAACGCTTCAACCTCGAAGAATAAAATTTGGTGAGCCAAGTGGGATTTGTGTCCGTGTCATTAACACCAAGTATCATCAAGATTGGGTGAAAAACTGTTTGCTGGTATTTCGGAAACTCGTAATTTCTTGGAAGCTTGGCAACCCCTCTCAATGAATGTGCTTTTCCCCAGACTGTTCCTAGGGCTATTTGAAGAGGAAACAAAACATAGAGACATAACTGAGGTCTCCTTTATTTTATGAAGTTTCAAAGAGGTGCTACAAACCATGTTAGATTTAGAGTTCCAAATTCATCTATCTATATAGGAGAGAACTCAGTGAAACCTAAATATATAAACTGCTACTGTAAACGAACGCTTCAACCTAGAAGAACCAAATTTTGAGTCAAGTGGGATTTGTGTACTGATCATTACCACCACGTATCATCAAGATTGGGTGAAAAAATATTTGCTGGTATTTCGGAAACACATAATTTCTTGGAAGCTTGGCAACCCCTTTCAATGGAAGTGCTTTTCCACAGGCTCTTCCTGGGATACTTGAAGAGGAAACAAATCATAGAGAAAAAACTGAGCACTACATTTTGTCAAGTTTCAAAGAGATACTAAAAACCTTGTTGGATTTAGAGTTCCAAATTCATCTATCTATATAGGAGAGAACAAAGTGAAACCTAAAAATAAAAACTGCAACTGTAAACGAACGCTTCAACCTAGAAGAACAAAATTTGGTGAGCGTAGTGGCATTTGTGTACTGATCATTACCACCACGTATCATCAAGATTGGGTGAAAAAATATTTGCTGGTATTTCGGAAACTCGTTATTTCTTCGAAGCTTGGTAACCCCTTTCAATGAAAGTGCTTTTCTACAGTTTGTGCCTAGGGCTACTTGAAGAGGAAACAAAACATAGAGACATAACTGAGGTCTCCTTTATTTTATGAAGTTTCAAAGAGGTGCTACAAACCATGTTAGATTTAGAGTTCCAAATTCATCTATCTATATAGGAGAGAACTGAGTGAAACCTAAATATATAAACTGCTACTGTAAACGAACGCTTCAACCTAGAAGAACCAAATTTTGAGTCAAGTGGGATTTGTGTACTGATCATTTCCACCTCGTATCATCAAGATTGGGTTAAAAAATATTTGCTGGTATTTCGGAAACACATAATTTCTTGGAAGCTTGGCAACCCCTTTCAATGGAAATGCTTTTCCACAGTCTCTTCCTGGGCTACTTGAAGAGGAAACAAATCATAGAGATAAAACTGAGCACTACATTTTGTCAAGTTTCAAAGAGCTACTAAAAACCTTGTTGGATTTAGAGTTCCAAATTCATCTATCTATATAGGAGAGAACAAAGTGAAACCTAAAAATAAAAACTGCGACTGTAAACGAACGCTTCAACCTAGAAGAACAAAATTTGGTGAGCCAAGTGGGATTTGTGTTCTGATCATTACCACCAAGTATTATCAAGATTGGGTGAAAAAATATTTGCTGGTATTTCGGAAACTCGTTATATCTTAGAAGCTTGGCAACCCCTTTCAATGAAAGTGCTTTTCTACAGTTTGTGCCTAGGGCTACTTTAAGAGGAAACAAACCATAGAGACAAAACTGAGAACTTCTTATTTTGTCACGTTTCAAAGAGCTACTACAAACCACGTTGGATTTAGAGTTCCAATTTCATCTATTTATATGGGAGAGAACAGAGTGAAACCTAAAAATAAAAACTGCTACTGTAAATGAACGCTTCAACCTAGAAGAACAACATTTGGTGAGCCAAGTGGCATTTGTGTACTAATCATTACCACCAATTATCATCAAGATTGGGTGTAAAAATATTTGCTGGTATTTCGGAAACTCGTTATTTGTTAGAAGCTTGGCAACTCCTCTCAATGAATGTGCTTTTCCCCAGTCTGTGCCTAGGGCTATTTGAAGAGGAAACAAACAAATAGAGACAAAACTGAGAACGTTTCTATTTTGTCAAGTTTCAACGAGCTACTACAAACCATGTTGGATTAGAGTTCCAAATTCATCTATCTATATAGGAGAGAACAGAGGGAAACCTAAAAATATAAACTGCCACTGTAAACGAATGCTTCAACCTAGAAGAACAAAATTTGGTAAGCCAATTGGGATTTGTGTACTTGTCATTACCACCAAGTATCATCAAGATTGGGTGAAAAAATATTTGCTGCTATTTCGGAAACTCGTTATTTCTTAGAAGCCTGGCAACCAACTCAATGAAAGTGCTTTTCCACAGTCTATTACTAGGGCTACTTGAAGAGGAAACAAAACATACAGACAAAACTGAGAACTTCTTCATTTTGTCAAGTTTAGAAGAGCTACTACAATCCATGTTGGATTTAGAGTTCCAAATTCATCTATCTATATCGGAGAGAACAGCGGGAAACCTAAAAATAAAAACTGCTACTGTAAACGAACGCTTCAACCTACAAGAACAAAATTTGGTGAGACAATTGGGATTTGTGTACTGATCATTACCACCACGTATCATCAAGATTGGGTGAAAAAATATTTGCTTGTATTTCGAAAACTCGTTATTTCTTAGAAGTTTGGCAACCCCACTCAATGAAAGTGCTTTTTCACAGTGTGTGCATAGTGTACTTGAAGAGGAAACAATTCATAGAGACAACACTGAGAACTCCTTTATTTTGTCAAGTTTCATAGCTACTACAAACCATGTTGGATTTAGAGTTCCAAATAAATCTATCTATATAGGAGAGAACATAGTGAAACCTAAAAATAAAAACTGCTACTGTAAACGAACGCTTCAACCTAGAAGAACAAAAGTTGGTGAGCCAAGTTCGATTTGTGTACTTGTCATTACCACCAAGTATCATTAAGATTGGGGAAAAAATATTTGCTGGTATTTCGGAAACCCGTAATTTCTTGGAAGCTTGGCAACCCCTTTAAATGGAAGTGCTTTTCCACAGTCTCTGCCTGGGCTACTTGAAGAGTAAACAAATCATAGAGACAAAACTGAGAACTCCTTTATGTGGTCAAGTTTAAAAGAGCTACTACTAACTATGTTGGATTTAGAGTTCCAAATTCATCTATCTATATAGGAGAGAACAGAGTGAAACCTAAAAATAAATAATGCTACTGTAAACGAACGCTTCAACCTACAAGAACAAAATTTGGTGAGCCAATTGGGATTTGTCTACTTGTCATTACCACCAAGTATCATCAAGATTGGGTGAAAAAAAATTTACTGGTATTTCGGAAACCCATAATATATTGGAAGCTTGGCCACCCCTTTCAATGGAAGTGCTTTTGTACAGTCTCTGCCTGGGATACTTGAACAGGAAACAAATCACAAAGACAAAACTGAGAATTCCTTTATTTTTTCAAGTTTCAAAGAGCTACTACAAACCATGTTGGATTTAGAGTTCCAAATAAATCTATCTATATAAAAGAGAACAGAGTGAAACCTAAAAATAAAAACTGCTACTGAAAACGAACACTTCAACCTAGAAGAACACAATTTGGTGAGCCAAGTGGGATTTGTGTACTTGTCATTAACACCAAGTATCATCAAGATTGGGTGAAAAACTGTTTGCTGGTATTTCGGAAACTCCTAATATCTTGGATGGTTGGCAACCCCTTTCAATGAAAGTGCTTTTCCCCAGTCTCTGCCTAGGGCCATTTGAAGAGGCAACAAACCATAGAGAAAAAACTGAGAACTCCTTTATTTTGTCAAGTTTCAAAGAGCTACTACAAACCATGTTGGATTTAGAGTTGCAATTTCATCTATCTATATGGGAGAGAACAGTGTGAAACCTAAAAATAAAAACTGCTACTGTAAACGAACGCTTCAACCTAGAAGAACAAGATTTGGTGAGCCAAGTGGCATTGTGTACTGATCATTACCACCACGTATCATCAAGATTGGGTGAAAAAATATTTGCTGGTATTTCGGAAACTCGTTATTTCTTAGAAGCTTGGCAACCCCTCTCAATGAATGTGCTTTTCCCAGTCTGTGCCTAGGGCTACTTGAAGAGGAAACAAATCATAGAGACAAAACTGAGAACTACTTTATTTTTTCAAGTTTCAAAGAGCTACTACAAACAATGTTGTATTTAGAGTTCCAAATTCATCTATCTATATAGGAGAGAACAGAGGGACACCTAAAAATATGAACTGCCTCTGTGAACGAACGCTTCAACCTGGAAGAACCAAATTTGGTGATCACGTGGGATTTGTGTACTGATCATTACCACAAGTATCATCAAATTGGGTGAAAAAATATTTGCTGGTATTTTGGAAACTCGTTATTTCTTAGAAGCTTGACAACAACTCTCAATGAAAGTGCTTTTCCACAGTCTGTGCCTAGGGCTACTTGAAGAGGAAACAAAAAATAGAGACAAAACTGAGAACTCCTTTATTTTGTCAAGTTTCAGAGAGCTACTACAAACCATGTTGATTTTAGAGTTCCAAATTCATCTATCGATATAGGAGAGAACAGAGTGAAACCTAAAAATAAAAACTGCTACTGTAAACGAACGCTTCAACCTAGAAAAACAAAATTTGGTGATCCAAGTGGGATTTGTGTACTTGTCATTACCACCAAGTATCATCAAGATTGGGTGAAAAAATGTATGCTGGTATTTCGGAAACCCGTAATTTCTTGGGAGTTTTGCAAACCCTTTCAATGAAAGTGCTTTTCCACAGTCTCTGCTTGGAGCTACTTGAAGAGGAAACAAATCATAGAGACAAAACTGAGAACTCCTTTATTTTGTCAAGTTTCAAAGAGCTACTACAAACCATGTTGGATTTAGAGTTCCAAATTCATCTATCTATATAGGAGAGAACAGAGGGAAACCTAAAAATATAAACTGCTACTGTAAACGAACGCTTCAACCTAGAAGAACAAAATTTGGTGAGCCAAGTGGGATTTGTGTACTTGTCATTAACACCAAGTATCATGAAGATTGGGTGAAAAAATATTTGCTGGTATTTCGGAAAATCGTTATTTCTTAGAAGCCTTTCAACCCCTGTCAATCAACCTGCTTTTCCACAGTCTATGACTAGGGCTACTTGAAGAGAAAACAAAACATAGAGACAAAACTGAGAACTTCTTCATTTTGTCAAGTTTCAAAGAGCTACTACATTCCATGTTGGATTTAGAGTTCCAAATTCATTTATCTATATAAAAAGAACAGAGTGAAACTTAAAATTAAAAACTGCTAATGTAAACGAACGCTTCAACCTAGAAGAACACAATTTGGTGAGCCACGTGGGATTTGTGTACTGATCATTACCACCACGTATCGTCAAGATTGGGTGAAAAAATATTTGCTGGTATTTCGGAAACTTGTAATTTCTTGGAAGTTTGGCAACTCCTTTCAATGAAAGTGCTTTTCCACAGTCTCTGCTTAGGGCTACTTGAAGAGGAAACAAACCATAGAGACAATACTGAGAACTACATTTTTTTGTCGAGTTTCAAAGCGCTACTAAAAACCATGCTGGATTTAGGGTTCCAAATTCATCTATCTATATAAGAGAGAACAGAGTGAAAACTAAATATAAAAACTGCTACTGTAGACGAACGCTTAAAAATAGAAGAACAAAATTTGGTGAGCCAAGTGGGATTTGTGGACTGATCATTACCACCAAGTATCACCAAGATTGGGTAAAAAAAAATTTCCTGGCATTTCGAAAACTCGTTATTTCTTAGAAGCTTGGCAAACCCTCTCAATGAAAGTGCTTTTCCACAGTCTGTGCCTAGGGCTACTTGAAGAGGAAACAAACCATAGAGACAAAACTGAGAACTCCTTTATTTTGTCAAGTTTCAAAGAGCTACTACAAACCATGTTGGATTTACAGTTCCAAATCATCTATCTATATAGGAGAGAACAGAGTGAAACCTAAAAATAAAAATTGCTACTGTAAAGGAACGCTTCGACCTAGAAGAACAAAATTTGGTGAGCCAAATGGGATTTGTGTACCTATCATTACCACAAAGTATCATCAAGATTGGGTGAAAAAATATTTGCTGGTATTTCGGAAACTCGTTATTTCTTGGATGCTTGGCAACGCCTTTCAGTGAAAGTGCTTTTCCACAGTCTGTGCCTAGGGCTAATAGAAGAAGAAACAAACCATAGAGACAAAATTGAGAACTCTTTTATTTTGTCAAGTTTCAGTGAGCTACTACAAACCATGTTGGATTTACAGTTCCAAATTCATCTATCTATATAAGAGAGAACAAAGTGAAACCTAAATATAAAAACTGCTACTGTAGACGAACGTTTCAACCTAGAAGAACACAATTTGGTGAGCCAAGTGGGATTGGTGTACTCATCATTACCACCAAGTATCACCAAGATTTAGTGAAAAAATATTTGCTGGTATTTCGGAAACTCGTTATTTCTAGAAGCTTGGCAACCCCTCTCAATTAAAGTGCTTTTCCACAGTCTGTGCCTAGGGCTACTTGAAGATTAAACAAACCATAGAGACAAAACTGAGAACTCCTTTATTTTGTCAAGTTTCAAAGAGCTACTGCAAACCATGTTGGATTTAGAGTTCCAAATTCATCTATCTATATAGGAGAGAACAGAGGGAAACCTAAAAATATAAACTGCTACTGTAAACGAACGCTTCAACCTAGAAGAACAAAATTTGGTGAGTCAAGTGGGATTTGTGTACCGATCATTACCACCAAGTATCATCAAGATTGGGTAAAAAAAATATTTGCTGGTATTTCGGAAACTCGTTATTTCTTAGAAGCTTGGCTACCCCTTTCAATGGAAGTGCTTTTCTACAGTTTGTGCCTAGGGCTACTTGAAGAGGAAACAAACCATAGAGACAAAACCGAGAACTCCATTATTTTGTCAAGTTTCAAAGAGCTACTACAAACCATGTTGGATTTAGAGTTCCAAATTAATCTATCTATATGGGAGAGAACAGAGTGAAACCTAAAAATAAAAACTGCTACTGTAAACGAACGCTTCAACTTAGAAGAGCACAATTTGTTGAGCCAAGTGGCATTTGTGTACTGATCATTACCACCACGTATCATCCAGATTGGGTGAAAAAATATTTGCTGGTATTTCGGAAACTCGTTATTTCTTAGAAGATTGGCAACCCCTCTCAATGAATGTGCTTTTCCCCAGTCTGTGCCTAGGGCCATTTGAAGAGGAAACAAACCATAGAGAAAAAACTGAGAACGTTTTTATTTTGTCAAGTTTCAAAGAGCTACTACAAACCATGTTGGATTTAGAGTTCCAAATACATCTATCTATATAGGAGAGAACAGAGGAAAACCTAAAAATAAAAACTGCTACTGTAAACGAACGCTTCAACCTAGAAGAGCAAAATTTGGTGAGCCAAGTGGGATTTGTGTACTTCTCATTATCACCAAGTATCATCAAGATTGGGTGAAAAAATATATGCTGGTATTTCGGAAACTCGTTATTTCTTAGAAGCTTGGCAACCCCTTTCAATGTAAGTGCTTTTCCACACATTGTGCCTGGGGCTACTTGAAGAGGAAACAAACCATAGAGACAAAACTGAGAACTCCTTTATTTTGTCAAGTTTCAAAGAGCTACTACAAACCATGTTGGATTTAGAGTTCCAAATTCATCTATCTATATGGGAGAGAAGAGAGTGAAACCTAAAAATAAAAACTGCTACTGTAAAAGTACGCTTCAACCTAGAAGAACACGATTTGGTGAGCCAAGTGGCATTTGTGTACTGATCATTACCACCACGTTTCATCAAGATTGGGTGAAAAAATATTTGCTGGTATTTCGGAAACTCGTTATTTCATAGAAGCTTGGCCACCCCTCTCAATGAATGTCCTTTTCCCCAGTCTGTGCCTAGGGCTACTTGAAGAGGAAACAAATCAGAGACAAAACTGAGAACTCTTTATTTTGTCAAGTTTCAAAGAGCTACTACAATCCATGTTGTATTTAGAGTTCCAAATTCATCTATCTATATAGGAGAGAACAGAGGGACACCTAAAAATATGAACTGCCTCTGTAAACGAACGCTTCAACCTAGAAGAACCAAATTTGGTGAGCCAAGTGGGATATGGGTACTTGTCATTACCACCAAGTATCATCAAGATTGGGTGAAAAAATATTTGCTGGTATTTTGGAAACTCGTTATTTCTTAGTAGCCTGGCAACCCCTCTCAATGAAAGTGCTTTTCCACAGTCTGTGCCTAGGGCTACTTGAAGATTAAACAAACCATAGAGACAAAACTGAGAACTCCTTCATTTTGTCAAGTTTCAAAGAGCTACTACAAACCATGTTGGATATAGAGTTCCAAATTCATCTATCTATATAAAAGAGAACAGAGTGAAACCTAAAAATAAAAACTGCTATTGTAAAAGAACGCTTCAACATAGAAGAACACAATTTGGTGAGCCAAGTGGCATTTGTGTACTAATCATTACCACCAATTATCATCAAGATTGGGTGTAAAAATATTTGCTGGTATTTCGGAAACTCGTTATTTGTTAGAAGCTTGGCAACTCCTCTCAATGAATGTGCTTTTCCCCAGTCTGTGCCTAGGGCTATTTGAAGAGGAAACAAACAAATAGAGACAAAACTGAGAACGTTTCTATTTTGTCAAGTTTCAACGAGCTACTACAAACCATGTTGGATTTAGAGTTCCAAATTAATCTATCTATATGGGAGAGAAAAGAGTGAAACCTAAAAATAAAAACTGCTACTGTAAACGAACGCTTCAACTTAGAAGAGCACAATTTGTTGAGCCAAGTGGCATTTGTGTACTGATCATTACCACCACGTATCATCCAGATTGGGTGAAAAAATATTTGCTGGTATTTCTAAAACTCGTTATTTCTTAGAAGCTTGGCAACCCCTCTCAATGAAAGTGCTTTTCCACAGTCTGTGCCTAGGGCTACTTAAAGAGGAAATAAAACATAGAGACAAAATTGAGAACTCCTTTATTTTGTCAAGTTTCAAAGAGCTACTACAAACCATGTTGGATTTAGAGTTCCAAATTCATCTATCAATATAGGAGAGAACAGAGGGAGACCTAAAAATATAAACTGCTACTGTAAACTAACGCTCCAAACTAGAAGAACAAAATTTGGTGAGTCAAGTGGGATTTGTGTACCAATCATTACCACCAAGTATCATCAAGATTGGGTGAAAAAATATATGCTGGTATTTCGGAAACTCATTATTTCTTAGAAGCTTGGCAACCCCTTTCAATGTAAGTGCTTTTCCACACATTGTGCCTGGGGCTACTTGAAGAGGAAACAAACCATAGAGACAAAACTGAGAACTCCTTTATTTTGTCAAGTTTCAAAGAGCTACTACAAAACATGTTGGATTTAGAGTTCCAAATTCATCTATCTATATGGGAGTGAAGAGAGTGAAACCTAAAAATAAAAACTGCTACTGTAAAAGAACGCTTCAACATAGAAGAACACAATTTGGTGAGCCACGTGGCATTTGTGTACTGATCATTACCACCACGTTTCATCAAGATTGGGTGAAAAAATATTTGCTGGTATTTCGGAAACTCGTTATTTCATAGAAGCTTGGCCACCCCTCTCAATGAATGTCCTTTTCCCCAGTCTGTGCCTAGGGCTACTTGAAGAGGAAACAAATCAGAGACAAAACTGAGAACTCTTTTTTTTTGTCAAGTTTCAAAGAGCTACTACAATCCGTGTTGTATTTAGAGTTCCAAATTCATCTATCTATATAGGAGAGAACAGAGGGACACCTAAAAATATGAACTGCCTCTGTAAACGAACGCTTCAACCTAGAAGAACCAAATTTGGTGAGCCAAGTGGGATATGTGTTCTTGTCATTACCACCAAGTATCATCAAGATTGGGTGAAAAAATATTTGCTGGTATTTCGGAAAATCGTTATTTCTTAGTAGCCTGGCAACCCCTCTCAATGAAAGTGCTTTTCCACAGTCTGTGCCTAGGGCTACTTGAAGATTAAACAAACCATAGAGACAAAACTGAGAACTCCTTCATTTTGTCAAGTTTCAAAGAGCTACTACAAACCATGTTGGATTTAGAGTTCCAAATTCATCTATCTATATAAAAGAGAACAGAGTGAAACCTAAAAATAAAAACTGCTCTTGTAAAAGAACGCTTCAACATAGAAGAACACAATTTGGTGAGCCAAGTGGCATTTGTGTACTAATCATTACCACCAATTATCATCAAGATTGGGGGAAAAAATATTTGCTGGTATTTCGGAAACTCGTTATTTGTTAGAAGCTTGGCAACTCCTCTCAATGAATGTGCTTTTCCCCAGTCTGTGCCTAGGGCTATTTGAAGAGGAAACAAACAAATAGAGACAAAACTGAGAACGTTTCTATTTTGTCAAGTTCCAACGAGCTACTACAAACCATGTTGGATTAGAGTTCCAAATTCATCTATCTATATAGGAGAGAACAGAGGGAAACCTAAAAATATAAACTGCCACTGTAAACGAACGCTTCAACCTAGAAGAACAAAATTTGGTAAGCCAATTGGGATTTGTGTACTTGTCATTACCACCAAGTATCATCAAGATTGGGTGAAAAAATATTTGCTGCTATTTCGGAAACTCGTTATTTCTTAGAAGCCTGGCAACCAACTCAATGAAAGTGCTTTTCCACAGTCTATTACTAGGGCTACTTGAAGAGGAAACAAAACATACAGACAAAACTGAGAACTTCTTCATTTTGTCAAGTTTAGAAGAGCTACTACAATCCATGTTGGATTTAGAGTTCCAAATTCATCTATCTATATCGGAGAGAACAGCGGGAAACCTAAAAATAAAAACTGCTACTGTAAACGAACGCTTCAACCTACAAGAACAAAATTTGGTGAGACAATTGGGATTTGTGTACTGATCATTACCACCACGTATCATCAAGATTGGGTGAAAAAATATTTGCTCGTATTTCGAAAACTCGTTATTTCTTAGAAGTTTGGCAACCCCACTCAATGAAAGTGCTTTTTCACAGTGTGTGCATAGTGTACTTGAAGAGGAAACAATTCATAGAGACAACACTGAGAACTCCTTTATTTTGTCAAGTTTCATAGCTACTACAAACCATGTTGGATTTAGAGTTCCAAATAAATCTATCTATATAGGAGAGAACATAGTGAAACCTAAAAATAAAAACTGCTACTGTAAACGAACGCTTCAACCTAGAAGAACAAAAGTTGGTGAGCCAAGTGGGATTTGTGTACTTGTCATTACCACCAAGTATCATTAAGATTGGGGGAAAAAATATTTGCTGGTATTTCGGAAACCCGTAATTTCTTGGAAGCTTGGCAACCCCTTTAAATGGAAGTGCTTTTCCACAGTCTCTGCCTGGGCTACTTGAAGAGTAAACAAATCATAGAGACAAAACTGAGAACTCCTTTATTTGGTCAAGTTTAAAAGAGCTACTACTAACTATGTTGGATTTAGAGTTCCAAATTCATCTATCTATATAGGAGAGAACAGAGTGAAACCTAAAAATAAATAATGCTACTGTAAACGAACGCTTCAACCTAGAAGAACAAAATTTGGTGAGCCAAGTGGGATTTGTCTACTTGTCATTACCACCAAGTATCATCAAGATTGGGTGAAAAAAAATTTGCTGGTATTTCGGAAACCCATAATATATTGGAAGCTTGGCCACCCCTTTCAATGGAAGTGCTTTTGTACAGTCTCTGCCTGGGATACTTGAATAGGAAACAAATCACAAAGACAAAACTGAGAATTCCTTTATTTTTTCAAGTTTCAAAGAGCTACTACAAACCATGTTGGATTTAGAGTTCCAAATAAATCTATCTATATAAAAGAGAACAGAGTGAAACCTAAAAATAAAAAGTGCTACTGAAAACGAACACTTCAACCTAGAAGAACACAATTTGGTGAGCCAAGTGGGATTTGTGTACTTGTCATTAACACCAAGTATCATGAAGATTGGGTGAAAAACTGTTTGCTGGTATTTCGGAAACTCCTAATATCTTGGATGGTTGGCAACCCCTTTCAATGAAAGTGCTTTTCCAAAGTCTCTGCCTAGGGCCATTTGAAGAGGCAACAAACCATAGAGAAAAAACTGAGAACTCCTTTATTTTGTCAAGTTTCAAAGAGCTACTACAAACCATGTTGGATTTAGAGTTGCAATTTCATCTATCTATATGGGAGAGAACAGTGTGAAACCTAAAAATAAAAACTGCTACTGTAAACGAACGCTTCAACCTAGAAGAACAAGATTTGGCGAGCCAAGTGGCATTTGTATACTGATCATTACCACCACGTATCATCAAGATTGGGTGAAAAAATATTTGCTGGTATTTCGGAAACTCGTTATTTCTTAGAAGCTTGGCAACCCCTCTCAATGAATGTGCTTTTCCCAGTCTGTGCCTAGGGCTACTTGAAGAGGAAACAAATCATAGAGACAAAACTGAGAACTACTTTATTTTTTCAAGTTTCAAAGAGCTACTACAAACTATGTTGTATTTAGAGTTCCAAATTCATCTATCTATATAGGAGAGAACAGAGGGAAACCTAAAAATATGAACTGCCTCTGTGAACGAACGCTTCAACCTAGAAGAACCAAATTTGGTGATCAAGTGGGATTTGTGTACTGATCATTACCACAAGTATCATCAAATTGGGTGAAAAAATATTTGCTGGTATTTTGGAAACTCGTTATTTCTTAGAAGCTTGACAACAACTCTCAATGAAAGTGCTTTTCCATAGTCTGTGCCTAGGGCTACTTGAAGAGGAAACAAAAAATAGAGACAAAACTGAGAACTCCTTTATTTTGTCAAGTTTCATAGAGCTACTACAAACCATGTTGATTTTAGAGTTCCAAATTCATCTATCTATATAGGAGAGAACAGAGTGAAACCTAAAAATAAAAACTGCTACTGTAAACGAACGCTTCAACCTAGAAAAACAAAATTTGGTGATCCAAGTGGGATTTGTGTACTTGTCATTACCACCAAGTATCATCAAGATTGGGTGAAAAAATGTATGCTGGTATTTCAGAAACCCGTAATTTCTTGGGAGTTTTGCAAACCCTTTCAATGAAAGTGCTTTTCCACAGTCTCTGCTTAGAGCTACTTGAAGAGGAAACAAATCATAGAGACAAAACTGAGAACTCCTTTATTTTGTCAAGTTTCAAAGAGCTACTACAAACCATGTTGGATTTAGAGTTCCAAATTCATCTATCTATATAGGAGAGAACAGAGGGAAACCTAAAAATATAAACTGCTACTGTAAATGAACGCTTCAACCTAGAAGAACAAAATTTGGTGAGCCAAGTGGGATTTGTGTACTTGTCATTAACACCAAGTATCATGAAGACTGGGTGAAAAAATAATTGCTGGTATTTCGGAAAATCGTTATTTCTTAGAAGCCTTTCAACCCCTGTCAATCAACCTGTTTTTCCACAGTCTATGACTAGGGCTACTTGAAGAGAAAACAAAACATAGAGACAAAACTGAGAACTTCTTCATTTTGTCAAGTTTCAAAGAGCTACTACATTCCATGTTGGATTTAGAGTTCCAAATTCATTTATCTATATAAAAAGAACAGAGTGAAACCTAAAAATAAAAACTGCTACTGTAAATGAACGCTTCAACCTAGAAGAACACAATTTGGTGAGCCACGTGGGATTTGTGTACTGATCATTACCACCACGTATCGTCAAGATTGGGTGAAAAAATATTTGCTGGTATTTCGGAAACTTGTAATTTCTTGGAAGTTTGGCAACTCCTTTCAATGAAAGTGCTTTTCCACAGTCTCTGCTTAGGGCTACTTGAAGAGGAAACAAACCATAGAGACAATACTGAGAACTACATTATTTTGTCGAGTTTCAAAGCGCTACTACAAACCATCCTGGATTTAGGGTTCCAAATTCATCTATCTATATAAGAGAGAACAGAGTGAAAACTAAATATAAAAACTGCTACTGTAGACGAACGCTTAAACCTAGAAGAACAAAATTTGGTGAGCCAAGTGGGATTTGTGGACTGATCATTACCACCAAGTATCACCAAGATTGGGTAAAAAAAAAATTTCCTGGCATTTCGAAAACTCGTTATTTCTTAGAAGCTTGGCAAACCCTCTCAATGAAAGTGCTTTTCCACAGTCTGTGCCTAGGGCTACTTGAAGAGGAAACAAACCATAGAGACAAAACTGAGAACTTCTTTATTTTGTAAAGTTTCAAAGAGCTACTACAAACCATGTTGGATTTACAGTTCCAAATCATCTATCTATATAGGAGAGAACAGAGTGAAACCTAAAAATAAAAATTGCTACTGTAAAGGAACGCTTCGACCTAGAAGAAAAAAATTTGGTGAGCCAAATGGGATTTGTGTACCGATCATTACCACAAAGTATCATCAAGATTGGGTGAAAAAATATTTGCTGGTATTTCGGAAACTCGTTATTTCTTGGATGCTTTGCAACGCCTTTCAGTGAAAGTGCTTTTCCACAGTCTGTGCCTAGGGCTACTTGAAGAAGAAACAAACCATAGAGACAAAATTGAGAACTCTTTTATTTTGTCAAGTTTCAGTGAGCTACTACAAACCATGTTGGATTTACAGTTCCAAATTCATCTATCTATATAAGAGAGAACAAAGTGAAACCTAAATATAAAAACTGCTACTGTAGACGAACGTTTCAACCTAGAAGAACACAATTTGGTGAGCCAAGTGGGATTGGTGTACTCATCATTACCACCAAGTATCACCAAGATTTAGTGAAAAATATTTGCCTG
Source organism: Callospermophilus lateralis (assembly GCF_048772815.1). Taxonomy (NCBI): domain Eukaryota; kingdom Metazoa; phylum Chordata; class Mammalia; order Rodentia; family Sciuridae; genus Callospermophilus; species Callospermophilus lateralis. The sequence continues at coordinate 27,491 of NW_027515309.1, forward strand.
TATTTCGGAAACTCGTTATTTCTAGAAGCTTGGCAACCCCTCTCAATTAAAGTGCTTTTCCACAGTCTGTGCCTAGGGCTACTTGAAGATTAAACAAACCATGGAGACAAAACTGAGAACTCCTTTATTTTGTCAAGTTTCAAAGAGCTACTGCAAACCATGTTGGATTTAGAGTTCCAAATTCATCTATCTATATAGGAGAGAACAGAGGGAAACCTAAAAATATAAACTGCTACTGTAAACGAACGCTTCAACCTAGAAGAAGAAAATTTGGTGGGCCAAGTGGGATTTGTGTACTGATCATTACCAACAAGTATAATCAAGATTGGGTGAAAAAATATTTGCTTGTATTTCGGAAACTCGTTATTTCTTAGAAGCTTGGCAACCCCTCTCAATGAAAGTGCTTTTCTCCAGTCTGTGCCTCGGGCTACTTGAAGAGGAAACAAACCATAGAGACAAAACTGAGAACTCCTCTATTTTGTCAAGTTTCAAAGAGCTTTTACAAACCATGTTGGATTTAGAGTTTTAAATTCATCTATCTCTATAGGAGAGAACAGAGTGAAACCTAAAAATAAAAACTGCTACTGTAAACGAACGCTTCAACCTAGAAGAACAAAATTGGGTGATCCAAGTGGTATTTGTGTACCGATCATTACCACCAAGTATCATCAAGATTGGGTGAAAAAATATTTGCTGGTATTTCGGGAACTCGTTATTCCTTGGAATCTTGGCAACCCCTTTCAATGAAAGTGCATTTCCACAGTCTGTGCCTAGGGCTACTTGAAGAGAAACAAACCATAGAGACAATACTCAGAACTTCTGTATTTGTCAAGTTTCAAAGAACTACTACAAACCATGTTGGATTTAGAGTTCCAAATTCATCTATCTATATAGGAGAGAACAGAGTGAAACCTAAAAGTAAAAACTGCTACTTTAAACTAACGCTTCAAATTAGAAGAACAAAATTTAGTGAGCCATGTGGGATTTGCGTACCCAACATTACCACCAAGTATCATTAAGATTGGGTGAAAAAATATTTGCTGGTATTTCGGAAACTCATTATTTCTTGGAAGCTTGGCAACCCCTTTAAATGAAAGTGCATTTATACAGTCTGTGCCAATGGCTACTTGAAGAGGAAACAAACCATAGAGACAATACTGAGAACTACATTATTTGGTCAAGATTCTAAGAGCTACTACAAACCACGTTGGATTTAGAGTTCCAAATTCATCTATCTATATGGAAGAGAACAGAGTGAAACCTAAATATAAAAACTGCTACTGTAGACGAATGCTTCAACCTAGAAGAACACAATTTGGTGAGCCAAGTGGGATTGGTATACTGATGATTACCACCAAGTATCATCAAGATTGGGTGAAAAAATATTTGCTGGTATTTCGGAAGAAATCGGTTATTTCTTCGAAGCTTGGCAAGCCCTCTCAATTAATGTGCTTTTCCACAGTGTGTGCCTAGGGCTACTTGAAGAGGAAACAAACCATAGAGACAAAACTGAGAACTCCTTTATTTTGTCAAGTTTCAAAGAGCTACTTCAAACCATGTTGAATTTAGAGTTCCAAATTCATCTATCTATATAGGAGAGAACAAAGTGAAACCTAAAAATAAAAACTGCTACTGTAAACGAACGCTTCACCCTAGAAGAATAAAATTTGGTGAGCCAAGTGGGATTTGTGTATGTGTCATTATCACCACGTATCATCAAGATTGGGTGAAATAGTATTTGCTGATATTTCGGAAACTAGTTATTTTTTTGAAGCTTGGAAACCCTCTCAATGAAAGTGCTTTTCCCACAGACTGTGCCTAGGGCTACTTGAAGATGAAACAAACCATAGAGACAAAACTGAGAACTCCTTTATTTTATGAAGTTTCAAAGAGGTACTACAAACCATGTTGGATTTAGAGTTCCAAATTCATCTATCTATATAGGAGAGAACTGAGTGAAACCTAAAAATAAAAACTGCTACTGTAAACGAACGCTTCAACCTCGAAGAACAAACTTTGGTGAGCCAAGTGGAATGTGTGTACTTGTCATTAACACAAGTATCATCAAGATTGGGTGAAAAACTGTTTGCTGATATTTCGGTAACTTGTAATTTCTTGGAAGCTTGGCAACCCCTTTCAATGAAAGTGCTTTCCACAGTCTCTGCTTAGGGATACTTGAGGAGGAAACAAATCATAGAGACAAAACTGAGAACTCCTTTATTTTCTCAAGTTTCAAAGAGCTACTACAAACCATGTTGGATTTAGTGTTTTAAAATTCATCTATGTATCTAGGAGAGAACAGAGTGTAACCTAAAAATAAAAACAGCTACTGTAAACGAACGCTTCAACCTAGAAGGACAAAATTTGGTGAGCCAAGTGGGATTTGTGAACGTATCAATACCACCAAGTATCATCAAGATTGGGTGAAAAAATATTTGCTGGTATTTCCAAACTCCTAATTTCTTGGAAGCTTGGCAACCCCTTTTAATTAAAGTGCTTTTCCACAGTCTCTGCTTAGGGCTACTTGAAGAGGAACAAACCATAGAGACAACACTGAAAACATTTTTATTTTGTCAAGTTTCAAAGAGCTACTACAAACCATGTTGGATTTAGAGTTCCAAATTCATCTATCTATATAGGAGAGTACAGAGGCACACCTAAAAATAAAAACTGCACTTGTAAACGAACGCTTCAAACTCGAAGAGAAAAATTTGGTGAGCCAAGTGGGATTTGTGTATTTGTAATTACCACCAAGTATCATCAAGATTGGGTGAAAAAATATTTGCCGGTATTTCGGCAACCCGTAATTTTTTGGGAGCTTGGCAAACCCTTTCAATGAAAGTGCTTTTAACCAGTTTCTGCTTAGGGCTACTAGAAGAAGAAACAAATCATAGAGACAAAACTGAGAACTCCTTTATTTTGTCAAGTTTCAAAGAGCTACTACAAACCATGTTGGATTTAGAGTTCCAAATTCATCTATCTATATAGGAGCGAACAGAGGGAAACCTAAAAATAAAAACTGCTACTGTAAACGAACGCTTCAACCTAGAAGAACAAAATTTGGTGAGCCAAGTGTGATTTGTGTACTGATCATTACGACCAAGTATCATCAAGATTGGGTGAAAAAATATTTGCTGGTATTTCCGAAACTCGTTATTTCTTAGAAGCTTGGCAACCCCTTTCAATGAAAGTGCTGTTCTACAGTTTGTGCCTAGGGCTACTTGGAGAGGAAACAAACCATAGAGACAAAACTGAGAGCTCCTTTATTTTGTTAAGTTTCAAAGAGCTACTACAAACCATATTGGATTTAGAGTTCCAAATTCATCTGTCTATATGGGAAAGAACAGAGTGAAACCTAAAAATAAAAACTGCTTCTATAAAAGAACGCTTCAACCTAGAAGAACACAATTTGGTGAGCCAAGTGGCATTTGTGTACTGATCATTACCACCGCGTATCATGAAGATTGGGTGAAAAAATATTTGCTGGTATTTCGGAAACTCGTTATTTCTTAGAAGCTTGGCAACCCCTCTCAATGAATGTGCTTTTCCCCAGTCTGTGCCTAGGGCTATTTGAAGAGGAAACAAACCATAGAGACAAAAATGAGAACTTTTTTCTTTTGTCAAGTTTCAAAGAGCTACTACAAACCATGTTGGATTTAGAGTTCCAAATTCATCTATCTATATAGGAGAGAACTGAGTGAAACCTAAAAATAAAAACTGCTACGGTAAACGAACGCTTCAACCTCGAAGAACAAAATTTGGTGAGCCAAGTGGGATTTGTGTACTTGTCATTAATACCAAGTATCATAAAGATTGGGTGAAAAACTGTTTGCTGGTATTTCGGAAACTTGTAATTTCTTGGAAGCTTGGCAACCCCTTTCAATGAAAGTGCTTTTCCACATTCTCTGCTTAGGGATACTTGAGGAGGAAACAAATAATAGAGACAAAACTGAGAACGCCTTTATTTGGTCAAGTTTCAAAGAGCTACTATAAACCTTGTTGGATTTATAGTTCCAAATTCATCTATCTATATAGGAGAGAACAGAGGGACAACTAAAATTATAAACTGCTACTGTAAACGAACGCTTCAACCTAGAAGAACCAATTTTGGTGAGTCAAGTTGAATTTGTGTACTGATCATTACCACCAGTATCATCAAGATTGGGTGAAAAAATATTTGCTGCTATTTTGGAAACTCGTTATTTCTTAGAAGCTTGAAAACAACTCTCAATGCAAGTGCTCTTCCACTGTCTGTGCCTAGGGCTACTTGAAGAGGAAACAAACCATAGAGATAAAACTGAGAACTCCTTTATTTTGACAAGTTTCAAAGAGCTACTACAAAACCATGTTGGATTTAGAGTTCCAAATTCATCTATCTATATGGGAGAGAACAGAGGGAAACCTAAAAATGAAAACTGCTCTTGTAAACGAACGCTTCAAAGTAGAAGAGCAAAATTTGGTGAGCCAAGTGGGATTTGTGTACTTGTAAATACCACCAAGTATCATCAAGATTGGGTGAAAAAATATTTCCTGGTATTTCGGAAACCCGTAATTCTTTGTTAGCTTGGGAAACCCTTTCAATGAAAGTGCTTTTCCACAGTCTCTGCTTAGGGCTACTTGAAGAGGAAACAAATCATAGAGATAAAACTGAGAACTCCTTTATTTTGTCAAGTTTCAAAGAGCTACTACAAACCATGTTGGATTTAGAGTTCCAAATTCATCTATCTATATAGGAGAGAACAGAGGGACACCTAAAAATATAAACTGCAACTGTAAACGAACGCTTCAACTTAGAAGAACCAAACTTGGAGAGTCAAGTGGGATTTGTGTACTGATCATTACCACCAGTATCATCAAGATTGGGTAAAAAAATATTTGCTGGTATTTTGGAAACTCGTTATTTCTTAGAAGCTTGGCAACAACTCTCAATGAAAGTGCTTTTCCGCAGTCTGTGCCTAGGGCTACTTGAAGAAGAAACAAACCATAGAGACAAAACAGAGAACTCTTTTATTTTGTCAAGTTTCAAAGACCTACTACAAACCATGTTGGATTTAGAGTTCCTAATTCATCTATCTATATAGGTGAGAACAGAGTGAAACCTAAAAATAAAAACTGCTACTGTAAACGAATGCTTCAACCTAGAAGAACAACATTTGGTGAGCCAAGTGGGATTTGTGTACTTGTCATTACCACCACGTATCATCAAGATTGGGTGAAACAGTATTTGCTGGTATTTCGGAAACTAGTAATTTCTTGGAAGCTTGGCAACTACTTTAAATGAAAGTTCTTTTCCACAGTCTCTGCTTAGGGCTACTTGAAGAGAAAACAAATCATAGAGACAAAACTGGGAACTGCTTTTTTTTTGTAAAGTTTCAAAGCGCTACTACAAACCATGCTGGATTTAGAGTTCCAAATTCAGCTATCTATATAGGAGACAACAGAGGAAACCTAAAAGTATAAACTGCTATTGTAAAGGAACACTTCAAACTAAAAGAACACAATTTGGTGAGCCAAGTGGGATTTGTGTACTGATCATTAACACCACGTATCATCAAGATTGGGTGAAAAGATATTTGCTGGTATTTCGAAAACTGATTATTTCTTGAAAGCTTGGCAATCCCTCTGAATGAAAGTGCTTTTCCACAGTCTGTGCCTAGGGCTACTTGAAGAAGAAACAAACCATAGAGACAAAACTGAGAACTATTTTATTTTGTCAAGTTTCAAAGAGATACTACAAACCCTGTTGGATTAAGATTTCCAAATTCATCTATCTATATAGGAGAGAAGAGAGTGAAACCTAAATATAAAAGCTGCTACTGTAGACGAACGCTTCAACCTTGAAAAACACAATTTGGTGAGCCAAGAGGGATTGGTGTACCGACGATTACCCCCAAGTACCATCAAGATTGGGTGAAAAAATATTTGCCGGTATTTCAGAAACTCGTTATTTCTTAGAAGCTTGGCAACCCCTCTCAATGAAAGTGCTTTTCCACAGTCTCTGCTTATGGCTACTTGAAGAGGAAACAAATCATAGAGACAAAACTGAGAACTACATTTTTTTGTCAAGTTTCAAAGCGCTACTACACACCATGCTGGATTTAGAGTTCCAAATTCAGCTATCTATATAGGAGAGAACAGAGGGAAACCTACAAATATAAACTGCTAGTGACAACGAACACTTCAACATAGAAGAACACAATTTGGTGAGCCAAGTGGGATTTGTGTACTGATCATTACCACCACGTATTATCAAGATTGGGTCAAAAAATATTTGCTGGTATTTTGGAAACTCGTAATTTCTTGCAAGCTTGGCTTTTCCGCAGTATCTGCTTAAGGCTATTTGAAGAGGAAACAAACCATAGAGACAAAACTGAGAACATTTTATTTTGTCAAGTTTCAAAGAGCTACAACAAACCATGTTGGATTTAGAGTTCCAAATTTATCTATCTGTATAGGAGAGAACAGAGGGAAACCTAAAAATAAAAACTGCTCTTGTAAACGAACGCTTCAACCTAAAAGAGCAAAATTTGGTGAGCCAAGTGTGTTTGTGTACTTGTAATTACCACCAAGTATCATCAAGATTGGGTGAAAAAATATTTGCTGGTATTTCGGAAACCCGTAATTTTTTGGGAGCTTGGCTAACCCTTTCAATGAAAATGCTTTTCCACAGTCTCTGCTTAGGGCTACTTGAAGAGGAAACAAATCATAGAGACAAAACTGAGAACTCCTTTATTTTGTCAAGTTTCAAAGAGCTACTACAAACCATGTTGGATTTAGAGTTCCAAATTCATCTATCTACATAGGAAAGAACAGAGAAAAACCTAAAAATATAAACTGCTACTGTAAACGAACGCTTCAACCTAGAAGAATAAAATTTGGTTAGCCAAGTGTCATTTGTGTACTTGTTATTACCACCAAGTATCTTCAAGATTTGGTGAAAAAATATTTGCTGGTATTTCGGAAACTCGTTATTTCTTAAAAGCCTGGCAACCCCTCTCAATGAAAGTGCTTTTCCACAGTCTCTGCCTAGGGCTACTTGAAGAGGAAACAAAACGTAGAGAAAAAAACTGAGAACTTCTTCATTTTGTCAAGTTTCAAAGAGGTACTACAAACCATGTTGGATTTAGAGTTCCAAATTCATCTATCTATATAAGAGAGAACAGAGTGAAACCTAAATATAAAAACTGCTACTGTAGACGAACGCTTAAACCTAGAAGAACAAAATTTGTTGAGCCAAGTGCGATTTGTGGACTTATCATTACCGTCAAGTATCATCAAGATTGGGTGAAAAAATATTTGCTGGTGTTTCGGAAACTCGTTATTTCGTAGAAGCTTGGCAACCCCTCGCATTGAAAGTGCTTTTCCACAGTTTGTGCATATGGCTACTAGAAGAGGAAACAAATCATAGAGATAAAACTGAGAACTCCTTTATTTTCTCAAGTTACAAACAGGTACTACAAACCATGTTGGATTTAGACTTCCAAATTCATCTATCTATATAAGAGAGAACAGAGTGAAACCTAAATATAAAAACTGCTACTCTAGACGAACTCTTAAACCTAGAAAAACAAAATTTGGTGGCAAAGTGGGATTTGTGTACTGATCATTACCACCAAGTATCATCAAGATTGGGTGAAGAAATATTTGCTGGTATTTCAGAAACTCGTTATTTCTTGGAAGCTTGGCAACCCCTTTCAATGAAAGTGCATTTCCACAGTCTGTGCCTAGGGCTACTTGAAGTGGAAACATACGATAGGGACAATACTGAGAACTCCTGTATTTTGTCACGTTTCAAAGAGCTACTACAAAGCATGTTGGATTTAGAGTTCCAAATTCATCTATCCTTATAAGAGAGAACAGAGTGAAACCTAAATATAAAAACTGCTACTGTAGACGAACGCTTAAACCTAGAAGAACAAAAATTGTTGAGCCAAGTGCGATTTGTGGACTTATCATTACCACCAAGTATCATCAATATTGGGTGAAAAAATACTTGCTGGTATTTCGGAAACTCGTTATTTCGTAGAAGCTTGGCAACCGCTCTCAATTAAAGTGCTTTTCCACAGTCTGTGCCTAGGGCTACTTGAAGAGGAAACAAACCATAGAGACAAAACTGAGAACTCCTTTATTTTGTCAAGTTTCAAACAGCTACTACAAACCATGTTGGATTTAGAGTTCCAAATTCATCTATCTATATAGGAGAGAACAGACTGAAACCTAAATATAAAAACTGCTACTGTAGACGAACGCTTAAACTTAGAAGAACAAAATTTGGTGGGCCAAGTGGGATTTGTGTACTGATCATTACCACCAAGTATAATCAAGATTGGGTGAAAAAATATTTGCTGGTATTTCGGAAACTCGTTATTCCTTGGAAGCTTGGCAACCCCTTTCAATGAAAGTGCATTTCCACAGTCTGTGCCTAGGGCTACTTGAAGAGGAAACAAACCATAGAGACAATACTCAGAACTCCTGTATTTTGTCAAGTTTCAAAGAACTACTACAAACCATGTTGGATTTAGAGTTCCAAATTCATCTATCTATATGGAAGAGAACAGAGTGAAACCTAAATATAAAAACTGCTCCTGTAGACGAATGCTGCAACCTAGAAGAACACAATTTTGTGAGCCAAGTGGGATTGGTATACTGATCATTACCACCAAGTATCATCAAGGTTGGGTGAAAAAATATTTGCTGGTATTTCGGAAACTCGTTATTTCTTAGAAGCTTGGCAACCCCTCTCAATTAATGTGCTTTTCCACAGTCTGTGCCTAGGGCTACTTGAAGAGGAAACAAACCACAGATCAAAACTGAGAACTCCTTTATTTTGTCAAGTTTCAAAGAGCTACTTCAAACCATGTTGGATTAAGAGTTCCAAATTCATCTATCGATATAGTAGAGAACAAAGTGAAACCTCAAAATAAAAACTGCTACTCTAAACGAACGCTTCAACATAGAAGAACAAAATTTGGTGACCCAAGTGGGATTTGTGTACTTGTCATTACCACCACGTATCATCAAGATTGGGTGAAAAAGTATTTGCTGGTATTTCGGAAACTCGTAATTTCTTGGAAGCTTGGCAACCCCTCTCAATTAAAGTGCTTTTCCACAGTCTGTGCCTAGGGCTACTTGAAGAGGTAACAATCCATAGAGAGAAAACTGAGAACTCCTTTATTTTGTCAAGTTTCAAAGAGCTACTTCAAACCATGTGGGATTAAGAGTTCCAAATTCATCTATCTATATAGGAGAGAACAAAGTGAAACCTAAAAATAAAAACTGCTACTCAAAACGAACGCTTCAACCTAGAAGAACAAAATTTGGTGTGCCAAGTGGGATTTGTGTACTTGTCATTATCACCACGTATCATCAAGATTGGGTGAAAAAGTATTTGCTGGTATTTCGGAAACTTGTAATTTCTTGGAAGTTTGGCAACTCCTTTCAATGAAAGTGCTTTTCCACAGTCTCTGCTTAGGGCTACTTGAAGAGGAAACAAACCATAGAGACAATACTGAGAACTACATTATTTTGTCGAGTTTCAAAGCGCTACTACAAACCATGCTGGATTTAGGGTTCCAAATTCATGTATCTATATAAGAGAGAACAGAGTGAAAACTAAATATAAAAACTGCTACTGTAGACGAACGCTTAAACCTAGAAGAACAAAATTTGGTGAGCCATGTGGGATTTGTGGACTGATCATTACCACCAAGTATCACCAAGATTGGGTAAAAAAAAATTTCCTGGCATTTCGAAAACTCGTTATTTCTTAGAAGCTTGGCAAACCCTCTCAATGAAAGTGCTTTTCCACAGTCTGTGCCTAGGGCTACTTGAAGAGGAAACAAACCATAGAGACAAAACTGAGAACTCCTTTCTTTTGTCAAGTTTCAAAGAGCTACTACAAACCATGTTGGATTTACAGTTCCAAATCATCTATCTATATAGGAGAGAACAGAGTGAAACCTAAAAATAAAAATTGCTACTGTAAAGGAACGCTTCGACCTAGAAGAACAAAATTTGGTGAGCCAAATGGGATTTGTGTACCGATCATTACCACAAAGTATCATCAAGATTGGGTGAAAAAGTATTTGCTGGTATTTCGGAAACTCGTTATTTCTTGGAAGCTTGGCAACTCCTTTCAATGAAAGTGGTTTTCCACAGTCTCTTTTTTGGGCTACTTGAAGAGGAAACAAATCATAGAGACAAAAGGGAGAACTACTTTTTTTGTCAAGTTTCAAAGAGCTATTAAAAACCATGTTGGAATTAAAGTTCCATATTCATCTATCTATATAGAAGAGAACAGAGTGAAACCTAAATATAAAAACTGCTACTGTAGACGAATGCTTAAACCTAGAAAAACAAAATTTGGTGAGCCAAGTGGGATTGGTGTACTGATCATTACCACCAAGTATCATCAAGATTGGGTAAAAAAATATATGCTGGTATTTCGGAAACTCGTTATTTCTTAGAAGCTTGGCAACCCCTCTCAATGAAAGTGCTTTTCCACAGTCTGTGATTACGGCTCCGTAAAGAGGAAACAAACCAGAGAGACAAAACTGAGAATTCTTTATTTTGTCAAGTTTCAAAGAGCTACTAAAAACCATGTTGGATTTAGAGTTCCAAATTCATCTATCTACATAGGAGAGAACAGAGGGAAACCTAAAAATATAAACTGCTACTGTAAACGGACGCTTCAACCTGGAAGTGTCAAAATTTGCTGAGTCAAGTGGGATTTGTGTACTGATCATTACCACACAGTATCATCAAGATTGGGTGAAAAAATATTTGCTTGTATTTCGGAAACTCGTTATTTCTTAGAAGATTGGCCACCCCTCAAAATGAAAGTGCTTTTTCAGAGTCTTTGCCTAGGGCTACTTGAAGAGGAAACAAACCATAGAGACAAAACTGAGAACTACTTTATTTTGTCAAGTTTCAAAGAGCTACTACAAACCATGTTGGATTTAGAGTTCCAAATTCATCTATCTATATAGGAGAGAACAAAGTGAAACCTAAAAATAAAAACTGCTACTGTAAACGAACACTTCACCCTAGAAGAACAAAATTTTGTTAGCCAAGCGGGATTTGTGTACTTGTCATTACCACAACTTATCCTCAAGATTGGGTGAAAAAGTATTTGCTGGTATTTCGTAAACTCGAAATTTCTTGGAAGCTTGGCAACTCCTTTCAATGAAAGTGCTTTTCCACAGTCTCTAATTAGGACTACTTGAAAAGGAAACAAATCATAGAGACAAAACTGAGAACTACATTTTTGTCAAGTTTCAAAAGCTACTACAAACCATGTTGCATTTAGAGTTCCAAATTCATCTCTCTATATAGAAGAGAACAGAGTGAAACCTCAATATAAAAACTGCTACTCTAGACGAACGCTTCAACCTAGAAAAACAAAATATGGTGGGCAAAGTGTAATTCATGTACTGATCATTTTACCAAGTATCATCAAGATTGGGTGAAAAAATATTTGCTGGTATTTTGGAAACTCGTTATTTCTTAGAAGGTTGGCAAACCCTCTCTATGCAAGTGCTTTTCCCCAGTCTGTGCCAAGGGCTTCTTGAAGAGGAAACAAACCATAGAGACAAAACTGAGAACTACTTTATGTTGGCAAGTTTCAAAGAGCTACTACAAACCATGTTGGATTTAGAGTTCCAAATTCATCTATTTATATAGGAGAGAAGAGAGTGAAACCTAAAAATAAAAACTGCTACTGTAAACGAAGGCTTCTACCTAGAAGAACAAAAATTTTTGAGCCATGTGGGATTTGTGTACTTGTCATTACGACCACGTATCATCAAGATTGGGTGAAAAAATATTTGCTGGTATTTCAGAAACTCGTAATTTCTTGGAAGCTTGGCAACCCCTTTCAATGAAAGTGCTTTCCCACAGTCTCTGTTTAGGGCTACTTGAAGAGAAAACAAATCATAGAGACAAAACTGAGAACTCCTTTATTTTTTCAAGTTTCAAAGAGGTACTACAAACCATGTTGGATTTAGAGTTCCAAATTCATCTATGTATATAGGAGAGAACAGAGGGAAACCTAAAAATATAAACTGCTACTGTAAACGAACGCTTCAAACTAGAAGAACAAAATTTGGTGAGTCAAGTGGGATTTGTGTACCCATCATTACCACCTAGTTTCATCAAGATTGGGTGAAAAAATATTTGCTGGTATTTCGGAAAATCGTTATTTCTTGGATGCTTGCAACCCCTTTCAATGAAAGTGCTTTTCCACAGTCTGTGCCTAGGGCTACTTTTAGTGGAAACAAACCATAGAGACAATACTGAGAACTCCTTTATTTTGTCAAGTTTCGAAGAGCTAGTACGACCATGTTGGATTTAGAGTTCCAAATTCATCTATCAATATAAGAGAGAACAGAGTAAAACCTAAATATAAAAACTACTACTGTAGACGAACGCTTAAACCTAGAACAACACAACTTGGTGAGCCAAGTGGAATTGGTGTACTGATCATTACCACCAAGTATCATCAAGATTGGGTGAAAAAGTATTTGCTGGTATTTCGTAAACTCGTAATTTCTTGGAAGCTTGGCAACTCCTTTCAATGAAAGTGCTTTTCCACAGTCTCTCCTTAGGGCTACTTGAAGAGGAACCAAATCATAGAGACAAAACTGAGAACTACTTTTTTTGTCAAGTTTCAAAGATTGGATTTAGAGTTCCAAATTCAGCTATCTATATAGGAGAGCACAGAGGGAAACCTAAAAATATAAACTGCTACTCAAATCGAACGCTTCAACCTAGAAGAACAAAATTTGGTGAGTCAAGTGGGATTTGTGTACCCATCATTACCACCAAGTATCATCAAGATTGGGTGAAAAAATATTTGCTGGTATTTCGGAAACTCGTTGTTTCTTGGAAACTTGGCAACCCCTTTCAATGAAAGTGCTTTTCCACAGTCTGTGCCTAGGGCTACTTGAAGAGGAAACAAACCATAAAGACAATACTGGGAAGTCCTTTATTTTGTCATGTTTCAAAGAGCTACTACACCCCATGTTGGATTTATAGTTCCAAATTCATCTATCAATATAAGAGAGAACAGAGTAAAACCTAATTATAAAAACTACTACTGTAGACGAACGCTTAAACCTAGAAGAACACAACTTGGTGAGCCAAGTGTTATTTGTGTACTGATCATTACCACCAAGTATCATCAAGATTGGGTGAAAACGTATTTGCTGGTATTTCTGAAACTCGTTATTTCTTAGAAGCTTGGCAACCCCTCTCAAAGAAAGTGCTTTTCCACATTCTGTGCCTACGTCTACTTGAAGAGGAAACAAACCAGAGAGACAAAACTGAGAACTCCTTTATTTTGTCAAGTTTCAAAGAGCTACTACAAACCATGTTTGATTTAGAGTTCCAAATTCATCTATCTATATAGAAGAGAACAGAGTGAAACCTAAATATAAAAACTGCTACTGTAGACGAACGCTTCAACCTAGAAGAACAAAATTTGGTGAGCCAAGTGGAATTTGTGTACCCATCATTACCACCAAGTATCATCAAGATTGGGTGAAAAAAATATTTGCTGGTATTTCGGGAACTCGTTATTTCTTGGAAGGTGGCAACCCCTTTCAATGAAAGTTCTTTTCCACAGTCTGTGCCTAGGGCTACTTGAAGAGGAAACAAACCATAAAGACAATACTGAGAACTATTTTATTTTGTCAAGTTTCAAAGAGCTACTACAAACCATGTTCGATTTAGAGTTCCAAATTCATCTATCTATGTAGAAGAGAACAGAGTGAAACCTAAATATAAAAACTGCTACTGTAGACGAACGCTTCAACCTAGAATAACAAAATTTGGTGAGCCAAGTGGGATTTCTGTACCGATCATTACCACCAAGTATCATCAAGATTGGGTGAAAAAACATTTGCTGGTGTTTTGGAAACTCGTTATTTCTTAGAAGTTTGGCAAACCCTCTCAATGCAAGTGCTTTTCCCCAGTCTGTGCCAAGGGTACTTGAAGAGGAAACAAACCATAGAGACAAAACTGAGAACTACTTTATGTTGGCAAGTTTCAAAGAGCTACTACAAACCATGTTGGATTTAGAATTTTAAATTCATCTATCTATATAGGAGAGAACAAATTGATACCTAAAAATAAAAAATGCTACTGTAAACGAACGCTTCTACCTAGAAGAACAAAATTTTTGAGCCATGTGGGATTTGTGTACTTGTCATTACGACCACGTATCATCAAGATTGGGTGAAAAAATATTTGCTGGTATTTCAGAAACTCATAATTTCTTGGAAGCTTGGCAACCCCTTTCAATGAAAGTGCTTTCCCACAGTCTCTGTTTAGGGCTACTTGAAGAGAAAACAAATCATAGAGACAAAACTGAGAACTTTTTTATTTTTTCAAGTTTCAAAGAGCTACTACAAACCATGTTGGATTTAGAGATCCAAATTCATCTATGTATATAGGAGAGAACAGAGGGAAACCTAAAAATATAAACTGCTAATGTAAACGAACGGTTCAAACTAGAAGAACAAAATTTGGTGAGTCAAGTGGGATTTGTGTACCCATCATTACCACCTAGTATCATCAAGATTGGGTGAAAAAATATTTGCTGGTATTTCGGAAACTCGTTATTTCTTGGATGCTTGCAACCCCTTTCAATGAAAGTGCTTTTCCACAGTCTGTGCCTAGGGCTACTTTTAGGGGAAACCAACCATAGAGACAATACTGAGAACTCCTTTATTTTGTCAAGTTTCAAAGAGCTAGTACGAACCATGTTGGATTTAGAGTTCCAAATTCATCTATCAATATAAGAGAGAACAGAGTAAAACCTAAATATAAAAACTACTACTGTAGACGAACGCTTAAACCTAGAAGAACACAACTTGGTGAGCCAAGTGGGATTTGTGTACTGATCATTACCACCAAGTATCATCAAGATTGGGTGAAAAAGTATTTGCTGGTATTTCGTAAACTCGTAATTTCTTGGAAGCTTGGCAACTCCTTTCAATGAAAGTGCTTTTCCACAGTCTCTCCTTAGGGCTAATTGAAGAGGAAACAAATCATAGAGACAAAACTGAGAACTACTTTTTTTGTCTAGTTTCAAAGAGCTACTACAAACCTAGTTGGATTTAGAGTTCCAAATTCAGCTATCTATATAGGAGAGCACAGAGGAAACCTAAAAATATAAACTGCTACTCAAAACGAACGCTTCAACCTAGAAGAACAAAATTAGGTGAGCCAAGTGGGATTTGCGTACTTGTCATTACCACCAAGTATCATCAAGATTGGGTGAAAAAATATTTGCTGGTATTTCGGAAACTCGTTATTTCTTGGAAGCTTGGCAACCCCTTTCAATGAAAGTGCTTTTAGACAGTCTGTGCCTAGGGCTACTTGAAGAGGAAACAAACAATAAAGACAATACTGGGAAGTCCTTTATTTTGTCAAGTTTCAAAGAGCTACTACACACCATGTTGGATTTAGAGTCCCAAATTCATCTATCAATATAAGAGAGAACAGAGTAAAACCTAAATATAAATCTACTACTGTAGACGAACGCTTAAACCTAGAAGAACACAACTTGGTGAGCCATGTGGGATTTGTGTACTGATCATTACCACCAAGTATCATCAAGATTGGGTGATAAAGTATTTGCTGGTATTTCGTAAACTTGTAATTTCTTGGAAGCTTGGCAACTCCTTTCAATGAAAGTGCTTTTCCACAGTCTCTCCTTAGGGCTACTTGAAGAGGAAACAAATCATAGAGACAAAACTGAGAACTACTTTTTTTGTCAAGTTTCAAAGAGCTACTACAAACCTAGTTGGATTTAGAGTTCCAAATTCAGCTATCTATATAGGAGAGGACAGAGGGAAACCTAAAAATATAAACTGCTACTCAAAACGAACGCTTCAACCTAGTAGAGCAACATTAGGTGAGACAAGTGGGATTTGTGTACTTGTCATTACCACCAAGTATCATCAAGATTGTGTGAAAAAATATTTGCTGGTATTTCGGAAACTCGTTATTTCTTGGAAACTTGGCAACCCCTTTCAAAGAAAGTGCATTTCCACAGTCTGTGCCTAGAGCTACTTGAAGAGGAAACAAACCATAAGGACAATACTGGGAAGTCCTTTATTTTGTCAAGTTTCAAAGAGCTACTACACACCATGTTGGATTTAGAGTTCCAAATTCATCTATCAATATAAGAGAGAACAGACTAAAACCTAATTATAAAAACTACTACTGTAGACGAACGCTTAAACTTAGAAGAACACAACTTGGTGAGCCAAGTGTTATTTGTGTACTGATCATTACCACCAAGTATCATCAAGATTGGGTGAAAACGTATTTGCTGGTATTTCTGAAACTCGTTATTTCTTAGAAGCTTGGCAACCCCTCTCAAAGAAAGTGCTTTTCCACATTCTGTGCCTACGTCTACTTGAAGAGGAAACAAACCATAGAGACAAAACTGAGAACTCCTTTATTTTGTCAAGTTTCAAAGAGCTACTACAAACCATGTTTGATTTAGAGTTCCAAATTCATCTATCTATATAGAAGAGAACAGAGTGAAACCTAAATATAAAAACTGCTACTGTAGACGAACGCTTCAACCTAGAAGAACAAAATTTGCTGAGCCAAGTGGGATTTGTGTACCCATCATTATCACCAAGTATCATCAAGATTGGGTGTAAAAAATATTTGCTGGTATTTCGGGAACTCGTTATTTCTTGGAATGTGGCAACCCCTTTCAATGAAAGTTCTTTTCCACAGTCTGTGCCTAGGGCTACTTGAAGAGGAAACAAACCATAAAGACAATACTGAGAACTATTTTATTTTGTCAAGTTTCAAAGAGCTACTACAAACCATGTTCGATTTAGAGTTCCAAATTCATCTATCTATGTAGAAGAGAACAGAGTGAAACCTAAATATAAAAACTGCTACTGTAGACGAACGCTTCAACCTAGAATAACAAAATTTGGTGAGCCAAGTGGGATTTCTGTACCGATCATTACCACCAAGTATCATCAAGATTGGGTGAAAAAACATTTGCTGGTATTTTGGAAACTCGTTATTTCTTAGAAGTTTGGCAAACCCTCTCAATGCAAGTGCTTTTCCCCAGTCTGTGCCAAGGGCTACTTGAAGAGGAAACAAACCATAGAGACAAAACTGAGAACTACTTTATGTTGGCAAGTTTCAAAGAGCTACTACAAACCATGTTGGATTTAGAATTTTAAATTCATCTATCTATATAGGAGAGAACAAAGTGATACCTAAAAATAAAAACTGCTACTGTAAAAGAACGCTTCTACCTAGAAGAACAAAATTTTTGAGCCATGTGGGATTTGTGTACTTGTCATTACGACCACGTATCATCAAGATTGGGTGAAAAAATATTTGCTGGTATTTCAGAAACTCATAATTTCTTGGAAGCTTGGCAACCCCTTTCAATGAAAGTGCTTTCCCACAGTCTCTGTTTAGGGCTACTTGAAGAGAAAACAAATCATAGAGACAAAACTGAGAACTTTTTTATTTTTTCAAGTTTCAAAGAGCTACTACAAACCATGTTGGATTTAGAGTTCCAAATTCATCTATGTATATAGGAGAGAACAGAGGGAAACCTAAAAATATAAACTGCTAATGTAAACGAACGCTTCAAACAAGAAGAACAAAATTTGGTGAGTCAAGTGGGATTTGTGTACCCATCATTACCACCTAGTATCATCAAGATTGGGTGAAAAAATATTTGCTGGTATTTCGGAAACTCGTTATTTCTTGGATGCTTGCAACCCCTTTCAATGAAAGTGCTTTTCCACAGTCTGTGCCTAGGGCTACTTTTAGGGGAAACCAACCATAGAGACAATACTGAGAACTCCTTTATTTTGTCAAGTTTCAAAGAGATAGTACGAACCATGTTGGATTTAGAGTTCCAAATTCATCTATCAATATAAGAGAGAACAGAGTAAAACCTAAATATAAAAACTACTACTGTAGACGAACGCTTAAAACTAGAAGAACATAACTTGGTGAGCCAAGTGGGATTTGTGTACTGATCATTACCACCAAGTATCATCAAGATTGGGTGAAAACGTATTTGCTGGTATTTCTGAAACTCGTTATTTCTTAGAAGCTTGGCAACCCCTCTCAATGAAAGTGCTTTTCCACAGTCTGTGCCTAGGGCTACGTGAAGAGGAAACATACCATATAGACAAAACTGAGAACTCCTTTATTTTGTCAAGTTTCAAAGAGCTACTATAAACCATGTTGGATTTAGAGTTCCAAATTCATCTGTCTATATAGAAGAGAACAGAGTGAAACCTAAATATAAAAAATTCTACTGTAGACGAACGCTTAAACCTAGAAGAACAAAATTTGGTGAGCCAAGTGAGATTTGTGGACTTATCATTACCACCAAGTATCATCAAGATTGGGTGAAAAAATATTTGCTGGTATTTCGGAAACTCGTTATTTCGTAGAAGATTGGCAAACCCTCTCAATGAAAGTGCTTTTCCACAGTCTGTGCCTAGGGCTACGTGAAGAGGAAACAAACCATATAGACAAATCTGAGAACTCCTTTATTTTGTCAAGTTTCAAAGAGCTACTACAAACCATGTTGGATTTAGTGTTCCAAATTTATCTATCTATGTAGGAGAGAACAAAGTGGAACCTAAAAATAAAAACTGCTACTGTAAACGAACACTTCAACCTAGAAGAACAAAATTTGGTGAGCCAAGCGGGATTTGTGTACTTGTCATTACCACCACGTATCGTCAAGATTGGGTGAAAAAGTATTTGCTGGTATTTCGTAAACTCGTAATTTCTTGGAAGCTTGGCAACTCCTTTCAATGAAAGTGCTTTTCCACAGTCTTTCTTTTGGGCTACTTGAAGAGGAAACAAATCATAGAGACAAAACTGAGAAATATTTCTTTTGTCAAGTTTCAAAGAGCTACTACAAACCATGTTGGATTTAGAGTTCCAAATTCATCTATTTATATAGAAGAGAACAGAGGGAAACCTAAAAATATAAACTGCTACTGTAAACGAACACTTCAAACTAGAAGAACAAAATTTGTTGAGTCAAGTGGGATTTGTGTACCGATCATTACCACCAAGTATCATCAAGATTGGGTGAAAAAATATTTGCTGGTATTTCGGAAAATCGTTATTTCGTAGAAGCTTGGCAACCCCTCTCAATGAAAGTGCTTTTCCACAGTCTGTGCCTAGGGCTACGTGAAGAGGAAACAAACCATATAGACAAAACTGAGAACTCCTTTATTTTGTCAAGTTTCAAAGAGCTACTATAAACCATGTTGGATTTAGAGTTCCAAACTCATCTGTTTATATAGAAGAGAACAGAGTGAAACCTAAATATAAAAAATTCTACTGTAGACGAACGCTTAAACCTAGAAGAACAAAATTTGGTGAGCCAAGTGAGATTTGTGGACTTATCATTACCACCAAGTATCATCAAGATTGGGTGAAAAAATATTTGCTGGTATTTCGGAAACTCGTTATTTCGTAGAAGATTGGCAACCCCTCTCAATGAAAGTCCTTTTCCACAGTCTGTGCCTAGGGCTACGTGAAGAGGAAACAAACCATATAGACAAATCTGAGAACTCCTTTATTTTGTCAAGTTTCAAAGAGCTACTACAAACCATGTTGGATTTAGAGTTCCAAATTCATCCACCTATATAAGAGAAAACAGAGTAAAACCTACATATAAAAACTGGTACAGTAAACGAACGTTTCAACCTAGAAGAACACAATTTAGTGAACCAAGTGGGATTTGTGTACTGATCATTACCACCAAGTATCATCAAGATTGGGTGAAAAAATATTTGCTGGTATTTCGGAAACTCGTTGTTTCTTGGAAACTTGGCAACCCCTTTCAATGAAAGTGCTTTTCCACAGTCTGTGCCTAGGGCTACTTGAAGAGGAAACAAACCATAAAGACAATACTGGGAAGTCCTTTATTTTGTCATGTTTCAAAGAGCTACTACACCCCATGTTGGATTTATAGTTCCAAATTCATCTATCAATATAAGAGAGAACAGAGTAAAACCTAATTATAAAAACTACTACTGTAGACGAACGCTTAAACCTAGAAGAACACAACTTGGTGAGCCAAGTGTTATTTGTGTACTGATCATTACCACCAAGTATCATCAAGATTGGGTGAAAACGTATTTGCTGGTATTTCTGAAACTCGTTATTTCTTAGAAGCTTGGCAACCCCTCTCAAAGAAAGTGCTTTTCCACATTCTGTGCCTACGTCTACTTGAAGAGGAAACAAACCAGAGAGACAAAACTGAGAACTCCTTTATTTTGTCAAGTTTCAAAGAGCTACTACAAACCATGTTTGATTTAGAGTTCCAAATTCATCTATCTATATAGAAGAGAACAGAGTGAAACCTAAATATAAAAACTGCTACTGTAGACGAACGCTTCAACCTAGAAGAACAAAATTTGGTGAGCCAAGTGGAATTTGTGTACCCATCATTACCACCAAGTATCATCAAGATTGGGTGAAAAAAATATTTGCTGGTATTTCGGGAACTCGTTATTTCTTGGAAGGTGGCAACCCCTTTCAATGAAAGTTCTTTTCCACAGTCTGTGCCTAGGGCTACTTGAAGAGGAAACAAACCATAAAGACAATACTGAGAACTATTTTATTTTGTCAAGTTTCAAAGAGCTACTACAAACCATGTTCGATTTAGAGTTCCAAATTCATCTATCTATGTAGAAGAGAACAGAGTGAAACCTAAATATAAAAACTGCTACTGTAGACGAACGCTTCAACCTAGAATAACAAAATTTGGTGAGCCAAGTGGGATTTCTGTACCGATCATTACCACCAAGTATCATCAAGATTGGGTGAAAAAACATTTGCTGGTGTTTTGGAAACTCGTTATTTCTTAGAAGTTTGGCAAACCCTCTCAATGCAAGTGCTTTTCCCCAGTCTGTGCCAAGGGTACTTGAAGAGGAAACAAACCATAGAGACAAAACTGAGAACTACTTTATGTTGGCAAGTTTCAAAGAGCTACTACAAACCATGTTGGATTTAGAATTTTAAATTCATCTATCTATATAGGAGAGAACAAATTGATACCTAAAAATAAAAAATGCTACTGTAAACGAACGCTTCTACCTAGAAGAACAAAATTTTTGAGCCATGTGGGATTTGTGTACTTGTCATTACGACCACGTATCATCAAGATTGGGTGAAAAAATATTTGCTGGTATTTCAGAAACTCATAATTTCTTGGAAGCTTGGCAACCCCTTTCAATGAAAGTGCTTTCCCACAGTCTCTGTTTAGGGCTACTTGAAGAGAAAACAAATCATAGAGACAAAACTGAGAACTTTTTTATTTTTTCAAGTTTCAAAGAGCTACTACAAACCATGTTGGATTTAGAGATCCAAATTCATCTATGTATATAGGAGAGAACAGAGGGAAACCTAAAAATATAAACTGCTAATGTAAACGAACGGTTCAAACTAGAAGAACAAAATTTGGTGAGTCAAGTGGGATTTGTGTACCCATCATTACCACCTAGTATCATCAAGATTGGGTGAAAAAATATTTGCTGGTATTTCGGAAACTCGTTATTTCTTGGATGCTTGCAACCCCTTTCAATGAAAGTGCTTTTCCACAGTCTGTGCCTAGGGCTACTTTTAGGGGAAACCAACCATAGAGACAATACTGAGAACTCCTTTATTTTGTCAAGTTTCAAAGAGCTAGTACGAACCATGTTGGATTTAGAGTTCCAAATTCATCTATCAATATAAGAGAGAACAGAGTAAAACCTAAATATAAAAACTACTACTGTAGACGAACGCTTAAACCTAGAAGAACACAACTTGGTGAGCCAAGTGGGATTTGTGTACTGATCATTACCACCAAGTATCATCAAGATTGGGTGAAAAAGTATTTGCTGGTATTTCGTAAACTCGTAATTTCTTGGAAGCTTGGCAACTCCTTTCAATGAAAGTGCTTTTCCACAGTCTCTCCTTAGGGCTAATTGAAGAGGAAACAAATCATAGAGACAAAACTGAGAACTACTTTTTTTGTCTAGTTTCAAAGAGCTACTACAAACCTAGTTGGATTTAGAGTTCCAAATTCAGCTATCTATATAGGAGAGCACAGAGGAAACCTAAAAATATAAACTGCTACTCAAAACGAACGCTTCAACCTAGAAGAACAAAATTAGGTGAGCCAAGTGGGATTTGCGTACTTGTCATTACCACCAAGTATCATCAAGATTGGGTGAAAAAATATTTGCTGGTATTTCGGAAACTCGTTATTTCTTGGAAGCTTGGCAACCCCTTTCAATGAAAGTGCTTTTAGACAGTCTGTGCCTAGGGCTACTTGAAGAGGAAACAAACAATAAAGACAATACTGGGAAGTCCTTTATTTTGTCAAGTTTCAAAGAGCTACTACACACCATGTTGGATTTAGAGTCCCAAATTCATCTATCAATATAAGAGAGAACAGAGTAAAACCTAAATATAAATCTACTACTGTAGACGAACGCTTAAACCTAGAAGAACACAACTTGGTGAGCCATGTGGGATTTGTGTACTGATCATTACCACCAAGTATCATCAAGATTGGGTGATAAAGTATTTGCTGGTATTTCGTAAACTTGTAATTTCTTGGAAGCTTGGCAACTCCTTTCAATGAAAGTGCTTTTCCACAGTCTCTCCTTAGGGCTACTTGAAGAGGAAACAAATCATAGAGACAAAACTGAGAACTACTTTTTTTGTCAAGTTTCAAAGAGCTACTACAAACCTAGTTGGATTTAGAGTTCCAAATTCAGCTATCTATATAGGAGAGGACAGAGGGAAACCTAAAAATATAAACTGCTACTCAAAACGAACGCTTCAACCTAGTAGAGCAACATTAGGTGAGACAAGTGGGATTTGTGTACTTGTCATTACCACCAAGTATCATCAAGATTGTGTGAAAAAATATTTGCTGGTATTTCGGAAACTCGTTATTTCTTGGAAACTTGGCAACCCCTTTCAAAGAAAGTGCATTTCCACAGTCTGTGCCTAGAGCTACTTGAAGAGGAAACAAACCATAAGGACAATACTGGGAAGTCCTTTATTTTGTCAAGTTTCAAAGAGCTACTACACACCATGTTGGATTTAGAGTTCCAAATTCATCTATCAATATAAGAGAGAACAGACTAAAACCTAATTATAAAAACTACTACTGTAGACGAACGCTTAAACTTAGAAGAACACAACTTGGTGAGCCAAGTGTTATTTGTGTACTGATCATTACCACCAAGTATCATCAAGATTGGGTGAAAACGTATTTGCTGGTATTTCTGAAACTCGTTATTTCTTAGAAGCTTGGCAACCCCTCTCATAGAAGTGCTTTTCCACATTCTGTGCCTACGTCTACTTGAAGAGGAAACAAACCATAGAGACAAAACTGAGAACTCCTTTATTTTGTCAAGTTTCAAAGAGCTACTACAAACCATGTTTGATTTAGAGTTCCAAATTCATCTATCTATATAGAAGAGAACAGAGTGAAACCTAAATATAAAAACTGCTACTGTAGACGAACGCTTCAACCTAGAAGAACAAAATTTGCTGAGCCAAGTGGGATTTGTGTACCCATCATTATCACCAAGTATCATCAAGATTGGGTGTAAAAAATATTTGCTGGTATTTCGGGAACTCGTTATTTCTTGGAATGTGGCAACCCCTTTCAATGAAAGTTCTTTCCACAGTCTGTGCCTAGGGCTACTTGAAGAGGAAACAAACCATAAAGACAATACTGAGAACTATTTTATTTTGTCAAGTTTCAAAGAGCTACTACAAACCATGTTCGATTTAGAGTTCCAAATTCATCTATCTATGTAGAAGAGAACAGAGTGAAACCTAAATATAAAAACTGCTACTGTAGACGAACGCTTCAACCTAGAATAACAAAATTTGGTGAGCCAAGTGGGATTTCTGTACCGATCATTACCACCAAGTATCATCAAGATTGGGTGAAAAAACATTTGCTGGTATTTTGGAAACTCGTTATTTCTTAGAAGTTTGGCAAACCCTCTCAATGCAAGTGCTTTTCCCCAGTCTGTGCCAAGGGCTACTTGAAGAGGAAACAAACCATAGAGACAAACTGAGAACTACTTTATGTTGGCAAGTTTCAAAGAGCTACTACAAACCATGTTGGATTTAGAATTTTAAATTCATCTATCTATATAGGAGAGAACAAAGTGATACCTAAAAATAAAACTGCTACTGATAAAAGAACGCTTCTTACCTAGAAGAACAAAATTTTTGAGCCATGTGGGATTTGTGTACTTGTCATTACGACCACGTATCATAGATTGGGTGAAAAAATATTTGCTGGTATTTCAGAAACTCATAATTTCTTGGAAGCTTGGCAACCCCTTTCAATGAAAGTGCTTTCCCACAGTCTCTGTTTAGGGCTACTTGAAGAGAAAACAAATCATAGAGACAAAACTGAGAACTTTTTTATTTTTTCAAGTTTCAAAGAGCTACTACAAACCATGTTGGATTTAGAGTTCCAAATTCATCTATGTATATAGGAGAGAACAGAGGGAAACCTAAAAATATAAACTGCTAATGTAAACGAACGCTTCAAACAAGAAGAACAAAATTTGGTGAGTCAAGTGGGATTTGTGTACCCATCATTACCACCTAGTATCATCAAGATTGGGTGAAAAAATATTTGCTGGTATTTCGGAAACTCGTTATTTCTTGGATGCTTGCAACCCCTTTCAATGAAAGTGCTTTTCCACAGTCTGTGCCTAGGGCTACTTTTAGGGGAAACCAACCATAGAGACAATACTGAGAACTCCTTTATTTTGTCAAGTTTCAAAGAGATAGTACGAACCATGTTGGATTTAGAGTTCCAAATTCATCTATCAATATAAGAGAGAACAGAGTAAAACCTAAATATAAAAACTACTACTGTAGACGAACGCTTAAAACTAGAAGAACATAACTTGGTGAGCCAAGTGGGATTTGTGTACTGATCATTACCACCAAGTATCATCAAGATTGGGTGAAAACGTATTTGCTGGTATTTCTGAAACTCGTTATTTCTTAGAAGCTTGGCAACCCCTCTCAATGAAAGTGCTTTTCCACAGTCTGTGCCTAGGGCTACGTGAAGAGGAAACATACCATATAGACAAAACTGAGAACTCCTTTATTTTGTCAAGTTTCAAAGAGCTACTATAAACCATGTTGGATTTAGAGTTCCAAATTCATCTGTCTATATAGAAGAGAACAGAGTGAAACCTAAATATAAAAAATTCTACTGTAGACGAACGCTTAAACCTAGAAGAACAAAATTTGGTGAGCCAAGTGAGATTTGTGGACTTATCATTACCACCAAGTATCATCAAGATTGGGTGAAAAAATATTTGCTGGTATTTCGGAAACTCGTTATTTCGTAGAAGATTGGCAAACCCTCTCAATGAAAGTGCTTTTCCACAGTCTGTGCCTAGGGCTACGTGAAGAGGAAACAAACCATATAGACAAATCTGAGAACTCCTTTATTTTGTCAAGTTTCAAAGAGCTACTACAAACCATGTTGGATTTAGTGTTCCAAATTTATCTATCTATGTAGGAGAGAACAAAGTGGAACCTAAAAATAAAAACTGCTACTGTAAACGAACACTTCAACCTAGAAGAACAAAATTTGGTGAGCCAAGCGGGATTTGTGTACTTGTCATTACCACCACGTATCGTCAAGATTGGGTGAAAAAGTATTTGCTGGTATTTCGTAAACTCGTAATTTCTTGGAAGCTTGGCAACTCCTTTCAATGAAAGTGCTTT
Organism: Callospermophilus lateralis; assembly: GCF_048772815.1. Classification (NCBI taxonomy): domain Eukaryota; kingdom Metazoa; phylum Chordata; class Mammalia; order Rodentia; family Sciuridae; genus Callospermophilus; species Callospermophilus lateralis. Next base: position 53,300 of record NW_027515309.1, read on the forward strand.
TCCACAGTCTTTCTTTTGGGCTACTTGAAGAGGAAACAAATCATAGAGACAAAACTGAGAAATATTTCTTTTGTCAAGTTTCAAAGAGCTACTACAAACCATGTTGGATTTAGAGTTCCAAATTCATCTATTTATATAGAAGAGAACAGAGGGAAACCTAAAAATATAAACTGCTACTGTAAACGAACACTTCAAACTAGAAGAACAAAATTTGTTGAGTCAAGTGGGATTTGTGTACCGATCATTACCACCAAGTATCATCAAGATTGGGTGAAAAAATATTTGCTGGTATTTCGGAAAATCGTTATTTCGTAGAAGCTTGGCAACCCCTCTCAATGAAAGTGCTTTTCCACAGTCTGTGCCTAGGGCTACGTGAAGAGGAAACAAACCATATAGACAAAACTGAGAACTCCTTTATTTTGTCAAGTTTCAAAGAGCTACTATAAACCATGTTGGATTTAGAGTTCCAAACTCATCTGTTTATATAGAAGAGAACAGAGTGAAACCTAAATATAAAAAATTCTACTGTAGACGAACGCTTAAACCTAGAAGAACAAAATTTGGTGAGCCAAGTGAGATTTGTGGACTTATCATTACCACCAAGTATCATCAAGATTGGGTGAAAAAATATTTGCTGGTATTTCGGAAACTCGTTATTTCGTAGAAGATTGGCAACCCCTCTCAATGAAAGTCCTTTTCCACAGTCTGTGCCTAGGGCTACGTGAAGAGGAAACAAACCATATAGACAAATCTGAGAACTCCTTTATTTTGTCAAGTTTCAAAGAGCTACTACAAACCATGTTGGATTTAGAGTTCCAAATTCATCTATCTATATACGAGAGAACAGAGTGAAACCTAAAAATAAAAACTGCTACTGTGAACGAAGGCTTCAACCTAGAAGAACAAACTTTGGTGAGCCAAGAGGGATTTGTGTACTTGTCATTACCACCAAGTATCATCAAGATTGGGTGAAAAAATATTTGCTGGTATTTCGGAAACTCGTAATTTCTTGGAAGCTTTGCAACCCCTTTCAATGAAAGTGCTTTTCCACAGGCTCTTCTTAGGGCTACTTGAAGAGGAAACAAATCATAGAGACAAATCTGAGAACTCCATTATTTTTTCAAGTTTCAAAGAGCTACTACAAACCATGTTGGATTTAGAGTTCCAAATTAATCTATCTATATAAGAGAGAACAGAGAGAAACCTAAATATAAAAACTGCTACTGTAGAGGAACGCTTCAACCTAGAAGAACAAATTTGGTGGGCCAAGTAGGTTTGTGTACTGATCACTACCCCCAAGTATCACCAAGATTCGGTGAAAAAATATTTGCTGGTTTTTTGGAAACTCGTTATTTCTTAGAAACTTGGCAACCTCTCTCAATGAAAATGCTTTTCCACAATCTGTGCCTTGGGCTACTTGAAGAGGAAAAAAACCATAGAGACAAAACTGAGAAAATCTTTATTTTGTCTAGTTTCAAAGAGCTACTACAAACCATGTTGGATTTAGAGTTCCAAATTCATCTATCTATATAAGAGAGGGCAGAGTGAAACCTAAATTTAAAGACTGCTAGTGTAGACGAACGCTTAAACATAGAAGAACAAAATTTGGTGAGCCAAGAGGGATTTGTGGACTGATCATTACCACCAAGTATCATCAAGATTGGGTGAAAAAATATTTGCTGGTATTTTGGAAACTCGTTATTTCTTAGAAGCTTGGCAACCACTCTCAATGAAAGTGCTTTTCACAGTCTGTGCCTAGGGCTCCTTGAATAGGAAACAAACCATAGAGATAAAACTGAGAACTCCTTTATTTTGTCAAGTTTCAAAGAGCTACTACAAACCATGTTGGATTTAGAGTTTCAAATTCATCTATCTATAAAGGAGAGAACAGAGGGCAACCTTAATATAAAAACTGCTACTGTAGAAGAACTCTTAAACCTAGAAAAACAAAATTTGGTGGCAAAGTGGGATTTGTGTACTGATCATTACCACCAAGTATCATCAAGATTGGGTGAAAAAATATTTGCTGGTATTTCGAAACTCGTTATTTCATAGAAGCTTGGCAACCCCTCTCAATGAAAGTCCTTTTCCACAGTCTGTGCCTAGGGCTACGTGAAGAGGAAACAAACCATATAGACAAAATTGAGAACTCCTTTATTTTGTCAAGTTTCAAAGAGCTACTACAAACCATGTTGGATTTAGAGTTCCAAATTCATCTATCTATATAGGAGAGAACAGAGTGAAACCTAAAAATAAAAACTGCTACTGTGAACGAAGGCTTCAACCTAGAAGAACAAACTTTGGTGAGCCAAGAGGGATTTGTGTACTTGTCATTACCACCAAGTATCATCAAGATTGGGTGAAAAAATATTTGCTGGTATTTCGGAAACTCGTAATTTCTTGGAAGCTTTGCAACCCCTTTCAATGAAAGTGCTTTTCCACAGGCTCTTCTTAGGGCTACTTGAAGAGGAAACAAATCATAGAGACAAATCTGAGAACTCCATTATTTTTTCAAGTTTCAAAGAGCTACTATAAACCATGTTGGATTTAGAGTTCCAAATTAATCTATCTATATAAGAGAGAACAGAGAGAAACCTAAATATAAAAACTGCTACTGTAGAGGAACGTTTCAGCCTAGAAGAACAAAATTTGGTGGGCTAAGTAGGTTTGTGTACTGATCACTACCCCCAAGTATCACCAAGATTCGGTGAAAAAATATTTGCTGGTTTTTTGGAAACTCGTTATTTCTTAGAAACTTGGCAACCTCTTTCAATGAAAATGCTTTTCCACAACTGTGCCTAGGGCTACTTGAAGAGGAAAAAAACCATAGAGACAAAACTGAGAACTCCTTTATTTTGTCTAGTTTCAAAGAGCTACTACAAACCATGTTGGATTTAGAGTTCCAAATTCATCTATCTATATAAGAGAGGGCAGAGTGAAACCTAAATTTAAAGACTGCTAGTGTAGACGAACGCTTCAACCTAGAAGAACAAAATTTGGTGAGCCAAGTGGGATTTGTGTACTTGTCATTACCACCACTTATCATCAAGATTGGGTGAAAAAGTATTTGCTGGTATTATGGCAATTCTTAATTTCTTGGAAGCTTGGCATCCCCTTCAGGGAAAGTGCTTTTCCACAGTCTCTGCTTAGGGCTACTTGAAGAGGAAACAAACCATAGTGACAAAACTGAGAACTCCTTTATGTTGTCAAGTTTCAAAGAGATACAACAAACCATGTTGTATTTAGAGTTCCAAATTCATCTATCTATATAGGAAAGAACAGAGGGAAACCTAAAAAGATAAACTGCTACTGTAAACGAACACTTCAACCTAGAAGAACAAAATTTGGTGAGTCAAGTGGGATTTGTGTACCGATCATTACCACAAAGTATCATCCAGATTGGGTGAAAAAATATTTGCTGGTATTTAGGAAACGCGTTATTTCTTGGAAGCTTGGCAACCCCTTTCAATGAAAGTGCTTTTCCACAGTCTGTGCCTAGGGCTACTTGAAGAGGAAACAAACCATAGAGACAATGCTGAGAACTCCTTTATTTTGTCAAGTTTCAAAGAGCTACTACAAACCATGTTGGATTTAGAGTTCCAAATTCATCTCTCTACATAGGAGAGAACAAAGTGAAACCTAAAAATAAATACTGCTAGTGTAAACGAACGCTTCAACGGAGAAGAACAAAATTTGATGAGCCAAGTGGAATTTGTGTACTGATCATACCACTAAGTATCATCAAGATTGGGTGAAAAAATATTTTCTGGTATTTCGGAAATTCGTTATTTCTTAGAAGCTTGGCAAACCCTCTCAATGAAAGTCCTTTTCCACAGTCTGTGCCTAGGGCTATTTGAAGAGGAAACAAACCATAGAGACAAAACTGAGAACTCCTTTATTTTGTCAAGTTTCAAAGAGCTACTACAAACCATGCTGGATTTAGAGTTCCAAATTCATCTATCTATATAGGAGAGAACAGAGAAAAACCTAAATATAAAAACTGCTAATGTACACGAAAGCTTCAACCTAGAAGAACAAAATTTGGTGAGTCAAGTGGGATTTGTGTACCGATCATTACCACCATGTAACATCAAGTTTGGGTGAAAAAATATTTGCTGGTATTTCGGAAACTCGTTATTTCTTGGAAGCTTGGCAACCCCTTTCAATGAAAGTGCTTTTCCACAGTCTGTGCCTAGGGCTATTTGAAGAGGAAACAAACCATAGAGACAAAACTGAGAACGCCTTTATTTTCTCAAGTTTCAAAGAGCTACTACAAAGCATGTTGGATTTAGAGTTCCAAATTCATCTCTCTACATAGGAGAGAACAAAGTGAAACCTAAAAATAAATACTGCTAGTGTAAACGAACACTTCAACCGAGAAGAACAAAATTTGGTGAGCAAAGTGGGATTTGTGTACCGATCATTAGCACCATGTAACATCAATTTTTGGTGAAAAAATATTTGCTGGTATTTCGGAAATTCGTTATTTCTTGGAAGCTTGGCAACCCCTTTCAATGAAAGTGCTTTTCCACAGTCTGTGCCTAGGGCTATTTGAAGAGGAAACAAACCATAGAGACAAAACTGAGAACGCCTTTATTTTCTCAAGTTTCAAAGAGCTACTACAAAGCATGTTGGATTTAGAGTTCCAAATTCATATATCTATATAGGAGAGAACAAAGTGAAACCTAAAAATAAAAACTGCTACTGAAAACGAACGCTTCAACCTAGAATTACACAATTTGGTGAGCCAAGTGGCATTTGTGTACTTGTCATTACCACCACGTATCATCAAGTTTGGGTGAAAAAATATTTGCCTGGATTTCGGAAACTCGTAATTTCTTGGAAGCCTGGCAACCCCTTTAAATGAAAGTGCTTTTCCACAGTCTCTGCTTAGGGCTACTTGAAGAGCAAACAAATCATAGAGAAAAAACTGAGAACTCCTTTATTTTCTCAAGTTTCAAAGAGCTACTACAAACCATGTTGGATTTAGAGTTTTAAATTCATCTATCTATATAGGGGAGAACAGAGGGAAACCTAAAAATATAAACTGCTAATGTAAACGAACGCTTCAACCTAGAAGAACAAAATTTGTTGAGTCAAGTGGGATTTGTGTACCGATCATTACCACCATGTATCATCAAGTTTGGTGAAAAAATATTTGCCTGTATTTCGGAAACTCGTAATTTCTTGAAAGCTTGGCAACCCCTTTAAATGAAAGTGCTTTTCCACAGTCTCTGCTTAGGGCTACTTGAAGAGGAAGCAAATCATAGTGACAAAACTGAGAACTCCTTTATGTTGTCAAGTTTCAAAGAGATACAACAAACCATGTTGGATTTAGAGTTCCAAATTCATCTATCTATATAGGAAAGAACAGAGGGAAACCTAAAAATATAAACTGCTACTGTAAACGAACACTTCAACCTAGAAGAACAAAATTTGGTGAGTCAAGTTGGATTTGTGTACCGATCATTACCACAAAGTATCATCCAGATTGGGTGAAAAAATATTTGCTGGTATTTAGGAAACGCGTTATTTCTTGGAAGCTTGGCAACCCCTTTCAATGAAAGTGCTTTTCAACAGTCTGAGCCTAGGGCTACTTGAAGAGGAAACAACCCATAGAGACAATACTGAGAACTCCTTTATTTTGTCAAGTTTCAAAGAGCTACTAAAAACCATGTTGGATTTAGAGTTCCAAATTCATCTATCTATATAGAAGAGAACAGAGTGAAACCTAAATATAAATAATTCTACTGTAGACGAACGCTTAAATATAGAAGAACAAAATTTGGTGAGCCAAGTGAGATTTGTGGACTTATCATTACCACCAAGTATCATCAAGATTGGGTGAAAAAATATTTGCTGGTATTTCGGAAACTCGTTATTTCGTAGAAGCTTGGCAACCCCTCTCAATGAAAGTGCTTTTCCACAGTCTGTGCCTAGGGCTACGTGAAGAGGAAACAAACTATATAGACAAAACTGAGAACTCCTTTATTTTGTCAAGTTTCAAAGAGCTACTACAAACCATGTTGGATTTAGAGTTCCAAATTCATCTATCTATATGAGGGAACAGAATGAAACCTAAAAATAAAAACTGCTACTGTAAACGAAGGCTTCAACCTAGAAGAACAAACTTTGGTGAGCCAAGAGGGACTTGTGTACTTGTCATTACCACCAAGTATCATCAAGATTGGGTGAAAAAATATTTGCTGGTATTTCGGAAACTCGTAATTTCTTGGAAGCTTTGCAACCCCTTTCAATGAAAGTGCTTTTCCATATTCTCTTCTTAGGGCTACTTGAAGAGGAAACAAATCATAGAGACAAATCTGAGAACTCCATTATATTTTCAAGTTTCAAAGATCTACTACAAACCATGTTGGATTTAGAGTTACAAATTAATCTATCTATATAAGAGAGAACAGAGAGAAACCTAAATATAAAAACTGATACTGTAGAGGAACGCTTCAACCTAGAAGAACAAAATTTGGTGGGCCAAGTAGGTTTGTGTACTGATCACTAGCCCCAAGTATCACCAAGATTCGGTGAAAAAATATTTGCTGGTTTTTTGGAAACTCGTTATTTCTTAGAAACTTTTCAAATTCTCAAGGAAAATGCTTTTCCACAATCTGTGCCTTGGGCTACTTGAAGAGGAAAAAAAACATAGAGACAAAACTGAGAACTCCTTTATTTTGTCTCGTTTCAAAGAGCTACTACAAACCATGTTGGATTTAGAGTTCCAAATTCATCTATCTATATAAGAGAGGGCAGAGTGAAACCTAAATTTAAAGACTGCTAGTGTAGACGAACGCTTCAACCTAGAAGAACAAAATTTGGTGAGCCAAGTGGGATTTGTGTACTTGTCATTACCACCACTTATCATCAAGATTGGGTGAAAAAGTATTTGCTGGTATTATGGCAATTCTTAATTTCTTAGAAGCTGGCAACCCCTTTCAATGAAAGTGCTTTTCTACAGTTTGTGCCTAGGGCTACTTGAAGAGGAAACAAACCATAGAGACAATACTGAGAACTCCTTTATTTTGTCAAGTTTCAAAGAGCTACTACAAATCATATTGGCTTTAGAGTTCCAAATTCATCTATCTATATAGGAGAGAACACAGGGAAACCTAAAAATAAAAACTGCTACTGTAAATGAACGCTTCAACCAAGAAGAGCAAAATTTGGTGAGCCAAGTGGGTTTTGTGTACTTGTCCTTACCACCAAGTATCATCAAGATTGGGTGAAATAATATTTCCTGGTATTTCGGAAACCCATAATTTTTTGGGAGCTTGGCAAACCCTTTCAATGAAAGTGCTTTTCCACAGTCTCTGCTTAGGGCTACTTGAACAGGAAACAAATTATAGAGGCAAAACTGAGAACTCCTTTATTTTGTCAAGTTTCAAAGAGCTACTACAAACCATGTTGGATTTAGAGTTCTAAATTCAGCTATTTATATAGGAGAGAACAGAGGGAAACCTAAAAATATAAACTGCTACTGTAAACGAAGGCTTCAACCTAGAAGAACAAAATTTGGTGAGCCAAGTGGGATTTGTGTACTTGTCATTACCACCAAGGATTATCAAGATTGGGTGAAAAAACATTTGCTGGTATTTCGGAAACTCGTTATTTCTTTGAAGCCTGGCAACCCCTCTCAATGAATGTGCTTTTGCACAGTCTGTGCCTAGGGCTACTTGAAGAGGAAACAAAACATAGGACAAAACTGAGAACTCCTTCATTTTGTCAAGTTTCAAAGAGCTACTACAAACCATGTTGTATTTAGAGTTCCAAATTCATCTATCTATATGGGAGAGAACTGAGTGAAACATAAAAATATAAACTGCTGCTGTAAACGAACGCTTCAATCTCGAAGAACAAAATTTGGTGAGCCAAGTGGGATTTGTGTACTTGTCATTAACACCAAGTATCATCAAGATTGGGTGAAAATCTGTTTGCTGGTATTTCGGAAACTTGTAATTTCTTGGAAGCTTGGCAACCACTTTCAATGAAAGTGCTTTTCCACAGTCTCTGCTTAGGGATACTTGAGGAGGAAACAAATCATAGAGACAAAACTGAGAACTCCTTTGTTTTTTCAAGTTTCAAAGAACTACTACAAACCATGTTGGATTTAGAGTTCCAAATTCATCTATCTATATTGGAGAGAACAGAGGGACACCTAAAAATATAAAATAATACTGTAAACGAACGCTTCAACCTACAATAACCAAATTTGGTGAGTCAAGTGGAATTTGTGTACTGATCATTACCACCAGGATCATCAAGATTGGGTGAAAAAATATTTCCTGGTATTTTGGAAACTCGTAATTTCTTAGAAGCTGGCAACCCCTTTCAATGAAAGTGCTTTTCTACAGTTTGTGCCTAGGGCTACTTGAAGAGGAAACAAACCATAGAGACAATACTGAGAACTCCTTTATTTTGTCAAGTTTCAAAGAGCTACTACAAATCATATTGGCTTTAGAGTTCCAAATTCATCTATCTATATAGGAGAGAACACAGGGAAACCTAAAAATAAAAACTGCTACTGTAAATGAACGCTTCAACCAAGAAGAGCAAAATTTGATGAGCCATGTGGGTTTTGTGTACTTGTCCTTACCACCAAGTATCATCAAGATTGGGTGAAATAATATTTCCTGGTATATAGGAAACCCATAATTTTTTGGGAGCTTGGCAAACACTTTCAATGAAAGTGTTTTCCACAGTCTCTGCTTAGGGCTACTTGAAGAGGAAACAAATTATAGAGACAAAACTGAGAACTCCTTCATTTTGTCAAGTTTCAAAGAGCTACTACAAACTATGTTGGATTTAGAGTTCCAAATTCAGCTATTTATTTAGGAGAGAACAGAGGGAAACCCAAAAATATAAACTGCTACTGTAAACGAACGCTTCAACCTAGAAGAACAAAATTTGGTGAGACAAGTTGGATTTGTGTCCTTGTCATTACCACCAAGTATCATCAAGATTGGGTGAAAAAATATTTGCTGGTATTTCGGAAACTCGTTATTTCTTAGATGCCTGGCAACCCCTCCAAATGAAAGTGCTTTTGCACAGTCTGTTCCTAGGGCTACTTGAAGAGGAAACAGAACATAGAGACAAAACTGAGAACTATTTCATTTTTTCAAGTTTCAAAGAGCTACTACAAACCATGTTGGATTTAGAGTTCCAAAATCATCTATCTATATAGGAGAGAACAGAGGGAAACCCAAAAATATAAACTGCTACTGTAAATGAACGCGTCAACCTAGAAGAACCAAGTTTGGTGAGCCAAGTGGGATTTGTGTACTTGTCCTTACCACCAAGTATAATCAAGTTTGGGTGAAAAAATATTTGCTGGTATTTCGGAAACTCGTTATTTCTTAGAAGCTTGGCAACCACTCTCAATGAATGTGCTTTTCCCAAGTCTGTGCCTAGGGCTATTTGAAGAGGAAACAAACCATAGAGACAAAACTGAGAACTTTTTTATTTTGTCAAGTTTCAAAGAGCTACTACAAACCATGTTGGATTTAGAGTTCCAAATTCATCTATCTATATAAGAGAGAACAGAGGGAAACCTAAAAAATAAAAACTGCTACTGTAAACGAACGCTTCAACCTAGAAGAGCAAAATTTGTGAGCCAAGTGGGATTTGTGTACTTGTCATTACTACCAAGTATCATCAAGATAGGGTGAAAAAATATTTGCTGGTATTTCGGAAAACCGTAATTTTTTGGGAGCTTGGCAAACCCTTTCAATGAAAGTGCTTTTCCACAGTCTCTGCTTAGGGCTACTTGAAGAGGAAACACATTATAGAGACAAAACTGAGAACTCCTTTATCTTGTCAAGTTTCAAAGAGCTACTACAAACCATGTTGAATTTAGAGTTCCAAATTCAGCTATTTATATAGGAGAGAACAGAGGGAAACCTAAAAATACAAACTGCTACTGTAAACCAACGCTTCAACATAGAAGAACAAAATTTGGTGAGCCAAGTGGGATTTGTGTACTTGTCATTACCACCAAGTATCATCAAGATTGGGTGAAAAAATATTTGCTGGTATTTCGGAAACTCATTATTTATTATAAGCCTGGCAACCCCTCCCAATGAATGTGCTTTGCACAGTCTGTGCCTAGGACTACTTGAAGAGGAAACAAACATATAGACAAAACTGAGAACTCCTTCATTTTGTCAAGTTTCAAAGAGCTACTACAAACCATGTTGGATTTAGTGTTCCGAATTCATCTATCTATATAAAAGAGAACAGAGTGAAACCAAAAAATAAAAACAGTTACTGTAAACGAACATTTCAACCTAGAAGAACACAATTTGGTGAGCCAAGTGGCATTTGTGTACTGATCATTACCACCACCTATCATCAAGATTGGGTGAAAAAATATTTGCTGGTATTTCGGAAACTCGTTATTTCTTAGAATCTTGGGAAACCCTCTCAATGAAAGTGCTTTTCCACAGTCTGTGCCTATGGCTACTTGAAGAGGAAACAAACCATAGAGACAAAACTGAGGTCTCCTTTATTTTATGAAGTTTCAAAGAGGTACTACAAACCATGTTGGATTTAGAGTCCAAATTCTTCTATCTATATAGAAGAGAACTGAGTGAAACCTAAAAATAAAAACTGCTAGTGTAAACGAACGCTTCAACTTCGAAGAACAAAATTTGGTGAGCCAAGTGGGATTTGTGTACTTGTCATTAACACCAAGTATCATCAAGATTGGGTGAAAATCTGTTTGGTGGTATTTCGGAAACTTGTAATTTCTTGGAAGCTTGGCAACCCCTTTCAATGAAAGTGCTTTTCCACAGTCTCTGCTTAGGGATATTTGAGGAGGAAACAAATCATAGAGACAAAACTGAGAACCCCTTTATTTTGTCAAGTTTCAAAGAGCTACAACAAACCATGTTGGATTTAGAGTTCCAAATTCAGTTATCTATATAGGAGAGAACAGAGGGAAACCTAAAAATATAAACTGCTACTGTAAACGAACGCTTCAACCTAGAAGAAAAAAATTTGGTGAGCCAAGTGGGATTTGTGTACTTGTCATTACCACCAAGTATCATCAAGATTGGGTGAAAAAATATTTGCTGGTGTTTCGGAAACTCGTTATTTCTTAGAAGCCTGGCCACCTCTCTCAATGAAAGTGCTTTTGCACAGTCTGTGCCTAGGGCTACTTGTAGAATAAAGAAAACATAGAGACAAAAATGAGAACTCCTTCATTTTGTCAAGTTTCAAAGAGCTACTACAAACCATGTTGGATTTAGAGTTCCGAATTCATCTATCTGTATAAAAGAGAACAGAGTGAATCCTAAAAATAAAAACTACTACTGTAAACGAACGCTTCAACCTAGAAGAGCAAAATTTGCTGAGCCAATTGGGATTTGTGTACTTGTCATTAAAACCAAGTATCATCAAGATTGGGTGAAAAAATATTTGTAGGTATTTCGGAAACTCCTTATTTCTTAGAAGCTTGGCAACCCCTCTCAATGAAAGTACATTTCCACATTCTGTGCATAGGGCTACTTGAAGAGAAAACAAACCATAGAGATAAAACTGAGAACTCCTTTATTTTGCCAAGTTTCAGAGAGCTACTACAAACCATGTTGGATTTAGAGTTCCAAATTCATCTATCTATATACAAGAGAACAGAGGGAAACCTAAATATAAAAACTGCTACTGTAAACGAACGCTTCAACCTAGAAGAACAAAATTTGGTGAGCCAAGTGGGATTTGTTTACTGATCATTACCACCACGTATCATCAAGATTGGGTGAAAAGATATTTGCTGGTATTTCGGAAACTCGTAATTTTTTGGAAGCTTTTCAACCCCTTTCAATGAAAGTGCTTTTCCACAGTGTCTGCTTAGGGCTACTTGAAGAGGAAACAAACCATAGAGACAAAATTGCGAACTACGTTTTTTTGTGAAGTTTCAAAGAGCTACTTCAAATCATGTTGGATTTAGAGTTCCAAATTCATCTATCTATATAGGAGAGAACAGAGAAAAACCTAAATACAAAAACTGCTACTGTAGACGAACGCTTCAACCTAGAAGAACAAAATTTTGTGAGCCAAGTGGGATTTGTGTACTGATCCTTACCACCAAGTATCATCAAGATTGGGTGAAAAAATATTTGATGGTATTTGTGAAACTCGTTATTTCTTAGAAGCTTGGCAACCCCTCTCAATGAAAGTGCTTTTCCACAGTCTGTGCCTAGGGCTACTTGAAGAGGAAACAACCCATAGAGACAAAACTGAGAACTCCTTTATTTTGTCACGTTTCAAAGAGTTACTACAAACCATGTTGGATTTAGAGTTTCAAATTCATCTATCTATATAGGAGAGAACAGAGTGAAACCAAGAATAAAAACTGCACCTGTAAATGAACGCTTTTACCTAGAAGAACAAAATTTGGTGAGCCATGTGGTATTTGTGTACTTGTCATTACCACCAAGTATCATCAAGATTGGGTGAAAAAATATTTGCTGGTATTTCGGAAAATCGTTATTTCTTAGAATCTTGGCAACCCCTCTCAATGAAAGTGCTTTTCCACAATCTGTGCCTAGGGCTACTTGAAGAGGAAATAAATCGTAGAGACAAAACTGATAACTACTTTTTTTGTCAAGTTTCAAAGAGCTACTACAAACCATGTTGGATTTAGAGTTCTAAATTCATCTATCTATATAGGAGAGAACAGAGGGAAACCTAAATATAAAACTGCTACTGTAGACGAACGCTTCAACCTAGAAGAACAAAATTTGGTGAGCCAAGTGGGATTTGTGTACTGATCATTACCACCAAGTATCATCAATTGGGTGAAAAAATATTTGCTGGTATTTCGGAAGCTTGTTATTTCTTAGAAGCTTGGCAACCTCTCTCAATGAAAGTGCTTTTCGACATTCAGTGCCTACGGCTATTGAAGAGGAAACAAACCATAGAGACAAAATGAGAACTACTTTAGTTTGTCAAGTTTCAAAGAACTTCTACAAAACATGTTGGATTTAGTGTTCCAAATTCATCTATCTATACAGGAGAGAAAAGAGTGAAACCTAAAAATAAAAACTGCTACTGTAAACGAACGCTTCAACCTAGAACAAAATTTGGTGAGCCAAGTGGGATTTGTGTACTTGTCATTACCACCACGTATCATCAAGATTGGGTGAAAAAATATTTGCTGGTATTTCGGAAACTCGTAATTTCTTGGAAGCTTGGCAACCTCTTTCAATGAAATTGCTATTCCAGAGTCTCTGCTTAGGGATACTCGAAGAGGAAACAAACCATAGAGACAAAATTGCGAACTACGTGTTTTTGTCAAGTTTCAAAGAGCTACTACAAACCATATTGTATTTAGAGTTCCAAATTCATCTATCTATATAGGAGAGACCAGAGAAAAACCTAAATGTAAAAACTGCTACTGTAGACGAACGCTTCAACCTAGAAAAACAAAATTTGGTGAGCCAAGTGGGATTTGTGTACTGATCATTCGCACCAAGTATCATCAAGATTGGGTGAAAAAATATTTGCTGGTATTTCGGAACTCGTTATTTCTTAGAAGCTTGGCAACCCCTCTCATTGAAAGTGGTCTTCCACAGTCTGTGCCTAGGGCTATTGAAGAGAAACAAACCATAGAGACAAAACTGAGAACTCCTTTTTTTTGTCAAGTTTGAAAGAGCTACTACAAACCATGTTGGATTTAGAGTTCCAAATTCATCTATCTATATAGGAGAGAAGAGAGTGAAACCTAAATATAACAACTGCTACTGTAGACGAACGATTTAACCTAGAGGAACAAAATTTGGTGAGCCAAGTGGGATTTGTGCAAAGATCATTACCACCAAGTATCTTCAATATTGGGTGAAAAAATATTTGCTGCTATTTCGGAAACTCGTTAATTCTTAGAAGCCTCAACACCCCTATCAATGAAAGTGCTTTTCCACAGTTTTGTGTCTAGGGCTACATGAAGAGGAAACAAACCATAGAGACAAAACTGAGAACTCCTTTATTTTGTCAAGTTTCAAAGAGCTACTACAAACCATGTGGGATTTAGAGTTCCAAATTCATCTATCTATATAGGAGAGAACAGAGAAAAACCTAAATATAAAAAATGCTACTGTAGACGAACGCTACAACCTAGAAGAACAAAATTTGGTGAGTCAAGTGGGATTTGTGTACCGATCATTGCCACCAAGTATCATCAAGATTGGGTGAAAAAAATATTTGCTGGTATTTTGGAAACTCGTTATTCCTTGGAAGCGTGGCAACACCTTTCAATGCAAGTACTTTTCCACAGTCTGTGCCTAGGGCTATTGAAGAAAAAACAAACCGTATAGACAAAACTGAGAACTACTTTATTTTGTCAACATTCAAAGAGCTACGACAAACCATGTTGGATGTAGAGTTCCAAATTCATCTACCTATATAAGAGAGAACAGAGAAAAACCTAAATATAAAAACTGCTACTGTAGGCGAACGCTTCAACCTAGAAGAACAAGATTTGGTGAGCCAAGTGGGATTTGTGTACTGATCATTACCAAAAAGCATCATCAAGATTGGGTGAAAAAATATTTGCTGCTATTTCGGAGACTCGTTATTTCTTAGAAGTTTGACATCCCCTCTCAATGAAAGTGCTTTTCCACACTCTGTACTAGGGCTACTTGAAGAGGAAACAAACCACAGAGATAAAACTGAGAACTACTTTATTTTGTCAAGGTTCAAAGAGCTACTACAAACCATGTTGGATTCAGAGTTCCAAATTCATCTATCTATATAGGAGAGAACAGAGTGCAACCTAAAAATATATACTGCTACTGTAAAAGAACGCTTCAACTTAGAAGACCAAAATTTGGTGAGTCAAGTGGGATTTGTGTACCGATCATTACCACCATGTATCATCAAGATTGGGTGAAAAAATATTAGCTGGTATTTCAGAAACTCATAATTTCTTGGAAGCTTGGCAACCTCTTTCAATGAAAGTGCTTTTCCACAGTCTCTGCTTGGGGATACTTGAAGAGGAAACAAACCATAGAGACAAAACTGAGAACTCCTTTATTTTGTCAAGTTTCAAAGAGCTTCTACAAACCATGTTGGATTTAGAGTTTCAAAATCATCTATCTAATTGGAGAGAACAGAGGGAAACCTAAAAATAAAAACTGCTACTGTACACGAACGCTTCAAACTAGAAGAACTAAATTTGGTGAGTCAAGTGGGATTTGTGTACCGATCATTACTACCAAGTATCAACAACATTGGGTGAAAAAATATTTGCTGGTATTTCGGAAACTCGTAATTTCTTGGAAGCATGGCAACCCTTTCAATGAAAGTGCTTTTCCACAGTCTGTGCTTAGGTCTACTTGAAGAGGAAACAAACCATAGAGACAAAACTGAGAACTACTATTTTTTTGTCAAGTTTCAAAGAGCGAATACAAACCATGTTGGATTTAGAGTTCCAAATTCATCTATCTATATAGGAGAGAACAGAGGGAAACCTAAATATAAAAACTGCTACTGCAGACGAACGCTTCAACCTAGAAGAACAAAATTTGGTGAGCCAAGTTTGATTTGTGTACTGATCATTACCAACAAGTCTCATCTACATAACGTGAAAAAATATTTGCTGGTATTTCGGAAACTCGTTATTTTTTAGAAGATTGGCAACAACTCTCAAAGAAAGTGCTTTTCCACAGTCTGTGCCTAGGGCTACTTGAAGAGGAAACAAACCATACAGACAAAACTCAGAACTCCTTTATTTTGTCAAGTTTCAAAGAGCTACTACAAAACATGTTGGATTTAGAGTTCCAAATTCATCTACCTATATAATAGAAAAAAAAGTGAAACCTACAGATTAAAAACTGGTACTGTAGACGAACGTTTCAACCCAGAAGAACACAATTTGGTGAGCCAAGTGGGATTTGTTTTCTTATCATTACCACCAAGTATCATCAAGTTTGCTTGAAAAAATATTTGCTGATATTTCTGAAACTCGTTATTTCTTAGAAGCTTGGCAACCCCTCTCAATGAAAGTGCTTTTCCACAGTCTGTGCCTATGGCTACTTGCAGAAAAAACAAACCATAGAGACAAAACTGAGAACTCCTTTATTTTGTCAAGTTTCAAAGAGCTACTACAAACCATGTTGGATTTAGAGTTCCAAATTCATCTATCTATATAGAAGAGAACAGAGTGAAACCTAAATATAAAAACTGCTACTGTAGACGAACGCTTAAACCGAGAAGAATAAAATTTGGTGAGCCAAGTGGGATTTGTGTACTGATCATTACCATCACGTATCATCACGATTGGATGAAAAAATATTTGCTGATATTTCAAAAACTCGTTATTTCTTAGAAGCTTGGCAAGGCCTCTCAATGAAAGTGCTTTTCCACAGTATCTGCTTAGGGCTTCTTGAAGATGAAACAAATTATAGAGACAAAACTGAGAACTCCTTTATTTTGTCAAGGTTCAAAGAGCTACTACAAACCATGTTGGATTCAGAGTTCCAAATTCATCTATCTACATAGGAGAGAACAGAGTGAAACCTAAATATAAAAACTGCTACTGTAGACGAACGCATCAACCTAGAAGAACAAAATTTGGTGAGCCATGTGGGATTTGTGTACTGATCATTACCACCAAGTATCATCAAGATTGGGTGAAAAAATATTGGCTAGTGTTTCGGAAACTCGTTATTTCTTGGAAGCTTGGCAACCCCTTTCAATGAAAGTGCTTTTCCACAGACTCTGCTTAGGGCTACTCGAAGAGGAAACAAACCATACAGACAAAACTGAGAACTACTTTTTTTTTGTCAAGTTACAAAGAGCGACTACAAACCATGTTGGATTTAGATTTCCAAATTCATCTATCTATATACGAGAGAACAGACGAATACCTAAAAATAAAAACTGCTACCGTAAACGAACACTTCAACCTAGAAGAACCAAACTTGGTGAGCCAAGTGGGATTTGTGTACCGATCATGACCACCACGTATAATCAAGATTGGGTGAAAAAAAATTTGCTGTTATTTCGGAAACTCGTAATTTCTTGGAAGCTTGGCAACCCCTTTCAATGAAAGTGCCTTTCCACAGTCTCTGCTTAGGGCTACCTGAAGAGGAAACAAATCATAGAGACAAAACTGAGAACTCCTTTATTTTGTCAAGTTTCAAAGAGCTACTACAAACCATGTTGGATTTAGAGTTCCAAATTCAGCTATTTATATAGGAGAGAACAGAGGGAAACCTTAAAATATAAACTGCTACTGTAAACGAAGGCTTCAACCTAGAAGAACAAAATTTGGTGAGCCAAGTGGGATTTGTGTACTTGTCATTACCACCAAGGATTATCAAGATTGGGTGAAAAAATATTTGCTGGTATTTCGGAAACTCGTTATTTCTTTGAAGCCTGGCAACCCCTCTCAATGAATGTGCTTTTGCACAGTCTGTCCTAGGGCTACTTGAAGAGGAAACAAATCATAGAGACAAAACTGAGAACTCCTTCATTTTGTCACGTTTCAAAGAGCTACTACAAACCATGTTGTATTTAGAGTTCCACATTCATCTATCTATATGGGAGAGAACTGAGTGAAACATAAAAATATAAACTGCTACTGTAAACGAACGCTTCAATCTCGAAGAACAAAATTTGGTGAGCCAAGTGGGATTTGTGTACTTGTCATTAACACCAAGTATCATCAAGATTGGGTTAAAATCTGTTTGCTGGTATTTCGGAAACTTGTAATTTCTTGGAAGCTTGGCAACCACTTTCAATGAAAGTGCTTTTCCACAGTCTCTGCTTAGGGATACTTGAGGAGGAAACAAATCATAGAGACAAAACTGAGAACTCCTTTATTTTTTCAAGTTTCAAAGAACTACTACAAACCATGTTGGATTTAGAGTTCCAAATTCATCTATCTATATTGGAGAGAACAGAGGGACACCTAAAAATATAAAATAATACTGTAAACGAATGCTTCAACCTAGAATAACCAAATTTGGTGAGTCAAGTGGAATTTGTGTACTGATCATTACCACCAGGATCATCAAGATTGGGTGAAAAAATATTTGCTGGTATTTTGGAAACTCGTAATTTCTTAGAAGCTTGGCAACCCCTTTCAATGAAAGTGCTTTTCTACAGTTTGTGCCTAGGGCTACTTGAAGAGGAAACAAACCATAGAGACAATACTGAGAACTCCTTTATTTTGTCAAGTTTCAAAGAGCTACTACAAATCATATTGGATTTAGAGTTCCAAATTCATCTATCTATATAGGAGAGAACAGAGGGTAACCTAAAAATAAAAACTGCTACTGTAAATGAACGCTTCAACCAAGAAGAGCTAAATTTGGTGAGCCAAGTGGGTTTTGTGTACTTGTCATTAAAACCAAGTATCATCAAGATTGGGTGAAAAAATATTTCCTGGTATTTCGGAAACCCATAATTTTTTGGGAGCTTGGCAAACACTTTCAATGAAAGTGTTTTCCACAGTCTCTGCTTAGGGCTACTTGAAGAGGAAACAAATTATAGAGACAAAACTGAGAACTCCTTCATTTTGTCAAGTTTCAAAGAGCTACTACAAACTATGTTGGATTTAGAGTTCCAAATTCAGCTATTTATTTAGGAGAGAACAGAGGGAAACCTAAAATATAAACTGCTACTGTAAATGAACGCTTCAACCTAGAAGAACAAAATTCGGTGATCCAAGTGGGATTTGTGTCCTTGTCATTACCACCAAGTATCATCAAGATTGGGTGAAAAAATATTTGCTGGTATTTCGGAAACTCGTTATTTCTTAGATGCCTGGCAACCACTCCAAATGAAAGTGCTTTTGCACAGTCTGTTCCGAGGGCTACTTGAAGAGGAAACAACACATAGAGACAAAATTGAGAACTCCTTCATTTTTTCAAGTTTCAAAGAGCTACTAAAAACCATGTTGGATTTAGAGTTCCAAATTCATCTATCTATATAGGAGAGAACAGAGGGAGACCTAAAAATAAAAACTGCTACTGTTAACGAACTCTTCAACCTAGAAGAACACAATTTGTTGAGCCAAGTTGTATTTGTGTACTGATCATTACCATCACGTATCATCAGGATTGGGTGAAAAAATATTTGCTGGTATTTCGGAATCTCGTTATTTCTTAGAAGCTTGGGAAACCCTCTCAATGAAAGTGCTTTTCCACAGTCTGTGCTTAGGGCTACTTGAAGAGGAAACAAACCATAGAGACAAAACTGAGAACTCCTTTATTTTATGAAGTTTTAAAGAGGTACTACAAACCATGTTGGATTTAGAGTTCCAAATTCATCTCTCTATATAGGAGAGAACTGAGTGAAACCTAAAAATAAAAACTGCTACTGTAAACGAACGCTTCAAACTCGAAGAACAAAATTTGGTGAGCCAAGTGGGATTTGTGTACTTGCCATTAACACCAAGTATCATCAAGATTGGGTGAAAAACTGTTTGCTGGTATTTCGGAAACTTGTAATTTCTTGGAAGCTTGGCAACCCCTTTCAATGAAAGTGCTTTTCCACAGTCTCTGCTTAGGGATACTTGAGGAGGAAACAAATCATAGAGACAAAACTGAGAACTCCTTTATTTTCTCAAGTTTCAAAGAGCTACTACAAACCATGTTGGATTTAGAGTTCCAAATTCATCTGTCTATATAGGAGAGAACAGAGGGACACCTAAAAATATAAACTGCTACTGTAAACGAACGCTTCAACGTAGAAGAACCAAATTTGGTGAGTCAAGTGGAATTTGTGTACTGATCATTACCACCAGTATCATCAAGATTGGGTGAAAAAATATTTGCTGGTATTTTGGAAACTCGTTATTTCTTAGAAGCTTAAAAACAACTCTCAATGAAAGTGCTTTTCCACAGTCTGTGCCTAGGGCTACTTGAAGAGGAAAGAAACCATAGAGACAAAACTGAGATCTCCTTTATTTTGTCACGTTTCAAAGAGCTACTACAAACCATGTTGGTTAGTGTTTTAAATTCATCTATCTATCTAGGAGAGAACAGAGTGAAATGTAAAAATAAAAACAGCTACTGTAAACGAACGCTTCCCCCTAGAAGAACAAAGTTTGGTGAGCCAAGTGGGATTTGTGTACTTATCATTACCACCAAGTATCATCAAGATTGGGTGAAAAAATATTTGCTGGTATTTCAAAATTCATAATTTCTTGGAAGCTTGGCAACCCCTTTCAATGAAAGTGCTTTTCCACACTCTCTGTTTATGGCTACTTGAAGAGGAAACAAACCATAGAGACAAAACTGAGAACAGTTTTATTTTGTCAAGTTTAAAAGAGCTACTACAAACCATGTTGGATTTAGAGTTCCAAATTCTTCTATCTATATAGGAGCGAACAGAGAGAAACCTAAAAATAAAAACTGCTACTGTAAACGAACGCTTCAACCTAGAAGAACAAAATTTGGTGAGCCAAGTGTGATTTGTGTAATGATCATTACCACCAAGTATCATCAAGATTGGGTAAAAAAATATTTGCTGGTATTTTGGAAACTCGTGATTTCTTAGAAGCTTGGCAACCCCTTTCAATCAACGTGCTGTTCTACAGTTTGTGCCTAAGGCTACTTGGAGAGGAAACAAACCATAGAGATAAAACTGAGAACTCCTTTATTTTGTCAAGTTTCAAAGAGCTACTACAAACCATATTGGATTTAGAGTTCCAAATTCATCTATCTATATGGAAAAGAACAGAGTGAAAACTAAAAATAAAAACTTCTACTGTAAACGAACGCTTCAAACTAGAAGAACAAAACTTGGTGAGCCAAGTGGCATTTGTGTACTGATCATTACCAACACGTATCATCAAGATTGGGTGAAAAAATATTTGCTGGTATTTCGGAAAATCGTTATTTCTTATAAGCTTGGCAACCCCACTCAATGAATGTGCTTTTCCCCAGTCTGTGACTAGGGCTATTTGAAGAGGAAACAAACCATAGAGACAAAATTGAGAACTTTTTTATTTTGTCAAGTATCAAAGAGCTACTACAAACCATGTTGGATTTAGAGTTCCAAATTCATCTATCTATATAGGAGAGAACAGAGGGAAACATAAAAATAAAAACTGCTACTGTAAACGAACGCTTCAACCTGGAAGAACAAAATTTGGTGAGCCAAGTGGGATTTGTGTACTTGTCATTACCACCGAGTATCATCAAGATTGGGCTAAAAAGTATTTGCAGGTATTTCGGCAACCCGTAATTTCTTGGGAGCTTGGCAAACCCTTTCAATGAAAGTGCTTTTCCACAGTCTCTGCTTAGGGCTACCTGAAGAGGAAACAAATCATAGAGACAAAACTGAGAACTCCTTTATTTTGTCAAGTTTCAAAGAGCTACTACAAACCATGTTGGATTTAGATTTCCAAATTCATCTATCTATATAGGAGAGAACAGAGTGAAACCTGAATATAAAAATTGCTATTGTAGACGAAAGCTTAAACCTAGAGGAACAAAATTTGGTGAGCCAAGTGGGATTTGTGTACTGATCATTACCACCAAGTATCATCAATATTGGGTGAAAAAATATTTGCTGCTATTTCGGAAACTCGTTATTTCTTAGTAGCTTGGCAAACCCTCTCAATGAAAGTGCTTTTCCACAGTCTGTGCCTAGGGCTACTTGAAGAGGAAACAACCCATAGAGACAAAACTGAGAACTCCTTTATTTTGTCACGTTTCAAAGAGTTACTAGAAACCATGTAGGATTTAGAGTTTCAACTTCATCGATCTATATAGGAGAGAACAGAGGGAAACCTAAATATAAAACTGCTACTGTAGACGAACGCTTCAACCTAGAAGAACAAAATTTGGTGAGCCAAGTGGGATTTGTGTACTGATCATTACCACCAAGTATCATCAATTGGGTGAAAAAATATTTGCTGGTATTTTGGAAGCTCTTTATTTCTTAGAAGCTTGGCAACCCCTCTCAATGAAAGTGCTTTTCCACATTCAGTGCCTCCGGCTATTGAAGAGGAAACAAACCATAGAGACAAACTGAGAACTCCTTTAGTTTGTCAAGTTTCAAAGAGATTCTACAAAACTTGTTGGATTTAGAGTTCCAAATTCATCTATCTACATAGGAGAGAACAGAGGGAAACCTAAAAATATAAAGTGCTACTGTAAAAGAACGCTTCAAAATAGAAGATCAAAATTTGGTGAGTCAAGTGGGATTTGTGTACGGATCATTACTACCAAGTATCGTCAAGATTGGGTGGAAAAATATTTGCTGGTATTTCGGAAACTCGTTATTTCTTGGAAGCTTGGCAACCCCTTTAAACGAAAGTGCTTTTCCACAGTCTCTGCTTAGGGCTACTTGAAGAGGAAACAAACCATAGAGACAAAACTGAGAACTGCTTTATTTTGTCAAGTTTCAAAGAGCTACTACAAACCATGTTGGATTTAGTGTTCCAAATTTATCTAATTATATAGGAGAGAACAGAGGGAAACCTAAATATAAAAACTGCTTCTGTAGACGAACGCTTCAACGTAGAAGAACAAAATTTTGTGAGCCAAGTGGGATTTGTGTCCTGATCATTACCACCAAGTATCATCAAGATTGGGTGAAAAAATATTTGCTGGTATTTCGGAAAATCGCAATTTCTTGGAAGCATGGCAACCCCTTTCAATGAAAGTGCTTTTCCACACTCTCTGCTTAGGGATACATGAAGAGTAAACAAATCTTAGAGACAAAGCTGAGAATTCCTTTTTTTTGTCAAGTTTCAAAGGGCTACTACAAACCATGTTGGATTTAGAGTTCCAAATTCATCTATCTATATAGGAGAGAACAGAAGAAAACCAAAAAATAAAAACTGCTACTGTACACGAATGCTTAAACCTAGAAGAACAAAATTTGGTGAGTCATGTGGGATTTGTGTACCGATCATTACCACCACGTATCATCTCGATGGGGTGATAAAATATGTGCTGGTATTTCGGAAACTCGTTATTTCTTAGAAGTTGGCAACCCGTCTCAATGAAAGTGCTTTTCCACTGTCTCTGCTTAGGGCTATTTGAAGAGGAAACAAATTATAGAGACAAACCTGAGAACTCCTTTATTTTGTCTAGTTTCAAATAGCTACTACAAACCATGTTGGATTTAGAGTTCCAAATTCATCTATCTATATAGGAGAGAACAGAAGAAAACCTAAAAATAAAAACTGCTACTGTACACGAAGGCTTAAACCTAGAAGAACAAAATTTGGTGAGCCAAGTGGGATTTGTGTACTGATCATTACCACCAAGTATCATCAAGATTGGGTGAAAAAATATTTGCTGGTATTTCGGAAACTCGTTATTTCTCAGAAGCTTGGTAACCACTCTAAATGAAAGTGCTTTTCCACAGTCTGTGCATAGGGCTACTTGAATAGGAAACAAACCATAGAGACAAAAGTGAGAACTCCTTTATTTTGTCAAGTTTCAAAGAGCTATTACAAACCATGTTGGATTAAGAGTTTCAAATTCATCTATCTATATAGGAGAGAACAGAAGAAAACCTAAAAATAAAAACTGCTACGGTACACGAATGCTTAAACCTAGAAGAACAAAATTTGGCGAGCCATGTGGGATTTGTGTACCGATAATTACCACCACGTATCATCAAGATTGGGTCAAAAAATATTTGCTGGTATTTCGGAAACTCGCAATTTCATGGAAGCTTGGCAACCCCTTTCAATGAAAGTGCTTTTCCACACTCTCTGCTTAGGGATACATGAAGAGGAAACAAATCTTAGAGACAAAGCTGAGAATTCCATTTTTTTGTCAAGTTTCAAAGGGCTACTACAAACCATGTTGGACTTAGAGTTCCAAATTCATCTATCTATATAGGAGAGAACAGAGGGACACCTAAAAATATAAACTGCTACTATAAACGAAAGCTTCAACCTAGAAGAAACAAATTTGGTGAGTCAAGTGGAATTTGTGTACTGATCATTACCACCGGTATCATCAAGATTGGGTGAAAAAATATTTGCTGGTATTTTGGAAACTCGTTATTTCTTAGAATCTTAAAAACAACTCTCAATGAAAGTGCTTTTCCACAGTCTGTGCCTAGGGCTACTTGAAGAGGAAACAAACCATAGAGACAAAACTGATATTTCCTTTATTTTGTCACCTTTCAGAGAGCTACTACAAACCATGTTGGATTTAGTGTTTTAAATTCATCTATCTATCTTGGAGAGAACAGAGTGAAACCTAAAATAAAAACAGCTACTGTAAACGAACGCTTCAACCTAGAAGAACAAAATTTGTTGAGCCAAGTGGGATTTGTGTACTTATCATTACCACCAAGTATCATCAAGATTGGGTGAAAAAATATTTGCTGGTATTTCAAAACTCGTAATTTCTTGGAAGCTTGGAAACCCCTTTCAACGAAAGTGCTTTTCCACAGTCTCTGCTTAGGGCTACTTGAAGAGGAAACAAACCATAGAGACAAAACTGAGAACTCCTTTATTTTGTCAAGTTTCAAAGAGCTACTACAAACCATGTTGGATTTAGAGTTCCAAATTCATCTATCTATATAGGAGAGAACAGAGGGAAACCTAAAAATATAAAATGCACTTGTAAACGAACGCTTCAACCTAGAAGAGCAAAAATTTGGTGAGCCAAGTGGGATTTGTGTATTTGTAATTGCCACCAAGTATCATCAAGATTGGGTGAAAAAATATTTGCTGGTATTTCGGCAACCCGTAATTTTTTGGGAGCTTGGAAAACGCTTTCAATGAAAGTGCTTTTCCAGAGTTCTGATTAGGGCTACTTGAAGAAGAAACAAATCATAGAGACAAAACTGAGAACTCCTTTATTTTGTCAAGTTTCAAAGAGCTACTACAAACCATGTTGGATTTAGAGTTCCAAATTCATCTATCTATATAGGAGCGAACAGAGGGAAACCTAAAAATAAAAATTGCTACTGGAAACGAACGCTTCAACCTAGAAGAACAAAATTTGGTGAGCCAAGTGTGATTTGTGTACTGATCATTACCACCAAGTATCATAAAGATTGGGTGAAAAAATATTTGCTGGTATTTCGGAAACTCGTTATTTCTTAGAAGCTTGGCAACCCCTTTCAATGAAAGTGCTGTTCTACAGTTTGTGCCTAGGCTACTTGGAGAGGAAACAAACCATAGAGACAAAACTGAGAACTCCTTTATTTTGTCAAGTTTCAAAGAGTTACTACAAACCATGTTGGATTTAGAGTTCCAAATTCATCTACCTATATAGGAGCGAACAGAGGGGAAACCTAAAAATAAAAACTGCTACTGGAAACGAACGCTTCAACCTAGAAGAACAAGATTTGGTGAGCCAAGTGGGATTTGTGTACTGATCATTACCAAAAAGCATCATCAAGATTGGGTGAAAAAATATTTGCTGCTATTTCGGAGACTCTTTATTTCTTAGAAGCTTGGCAACCCCTCTCAATGAAAGTGCTTTTCCACAGTCTTTGCCTAGGGCTACTTGAAGAGGAAACAAACCATAGAGACAAAACTGAGAACTCCTTTATTTTGTCAAGTTTCAAAGAGCTACTACAAACCATGTTGCATTTAGAGTTCCAAATTCATCTATCTATATAGGAGAGAAAAGAGAGAAACCTAAATATAAAAACTGCTACTGTAGACGAACGCTTCCACCTAGAAGAACAAAATTTGGTGAGCCAAGTGGGATTTGTATCCTGATCATTACCACCAAGTATCATCAACATTGGGTGAAAAAATATCTGCTGGTATGTCGGAAACTCGTTGTTTCTTAGAAGCCTGGCAACCCCTCTCAATGAAATTGCTTTTCCACAGTCTGTGCCTAGGGCTACTTGAAGAGGAAACAAACCATAGAGACAAAACTGAGAACTCCTTTATTTTGTCAAGTTTCAAAGAGCTACTACAAACCATGTTGCATTTAGAGTTCCAAATTCATCTATCTATAAAGGAGAGAACAGAGGGAAACCTAAAAATATAAACTGCTACTGTAAACGAACGCTTCAACCTGGAAGAACAAAATTTGGTGAGCCAAGTGGGATTTGTGTACTTGTCATTACCACCGAGTATCATCAAGATTGGGTAAAAAAATATTTGCAGGTATTTCGGCAACCCGTAATTTCTTGGGAGCTTGGCAAACCCTTTCAATGAAAGTGCTTTTCCACAGTCTCTGCTTAGGGCTACCTGAAGAGGAAACAAATCATAGAGACAAAACTGAGAACTCCTTTATTTTGTCAAGTTTCAAAGAGCTACTACAAACCATGTTGGATTTAGAGTTCCAAATTCATCTATCTATATAGGAGAGAACAGAGGGAAACCTAAAAATATAAACTGCTACTGTAAATGAACGCTTCAACCTAGAAGAACCAAATTTGGTGAGCCAAGTGGGATTTGTGTACTTGTCCTTACCACCAAGTATCATCAAGTTTGGGTGAAAAAATATTTGCTGGTATTTCGGAAACTCGTTATTTCTTAGAAGCTTGGCAACCACTCTCAATGAATGTGCTTTAACCAAGTCTGTGCCTAGGGCTATTTGAAGAGGAAACATACCATAGAGACAAAACTGAGAACTTTTTTATTATGTCAAGTTTCAAAGAGCTACTACAAACCATGTTGGATTTAGAGTTCCAAATTCATCTATCTATATAAAAGAGAACAGAGTGAAACCAAAAAATAAAAACAGTTACTGTAAACGAACGCTTCAACCTCGAAGAACAAAATTTGTTGAGCCAAGTGGGATTTGTGTACTTGTCATTAACACCAAGTATCATCAAGATTGGGTGAAAAACTGTTTGCTGGTATTTCGGAAACTCGTAATTTCTTGGAAGCTTGGCAACCCCTTTCAATGAAAGTGCTTTTCCGCAGTCTCTGCTTAGGGATACTTGATGAGGAAACAAATCATAGAGACAAAACTGAGAACTCCTTTATTTTGTCAAGTTTAAAAGAGCTACTACAAACCATGTTGGACTTAGAGTTCCAAATTCATCTATCTATATAGGAGAGAACAGAGGGACACCTAAAAATATAAACTGCTACTATAAACGAAAGCTTCAACCTAGAAGAAACAAATTTGGTGAGTCAAGTGGAATTTGTGTACTGATCATTACCACCAGTATCATCAAGATTGGGTGAAAAAATATTTGCTGGTATTTTGGAAACTCGTTATTTCTTAGAATCTTAAAAACAACTCTCAATGAAAGTGCTTTTCCACAGTCTGTGCCTAGGGCTACTTGAAGAGGAAACAAACCATAGAGACAAAACTGATATTTCCATTATTTTGTCTCCTTTCAAAGAGCTACTACAAACCATGTTGGATTTAGTGTTTTAAATTCATCTATCTATCTTGGAGAGAACAGAGTGAAACCTAAAATAAAAACAGCTACTGTAATCGAACGCTTCAACCTAGAAGAACAAAATTTGTTGAGCCAAGTGGGATTTGTGTACTTATCATTACCACCAAGTATCATCAAGATTGGGTGAAAAAATATTTGCTGGTATTTCAAAACTCGTAAATTCTTGGAAGCTTGGAAACCCCTTTCAACGAAAGTGCTTTTCCACAGTCTCTGCTTAGGGCTACTTGAAGAGGAAACAAACCATAGAGACAAAACTGAGAACTCCTTTATTTTGTCAAGTTTCAAAGAGCTACTACAAACCATGTTGGATTTAGAGTTCCAAATTCATCTATCTATATAGGAGAGAACAGAGGGAAACCTAAAAATAAAAAATGCACTTGTAAACGAACGCTTCAACCTAGAAGAGCAAAATTTGGTGAGCCAAGTGGGATTTGTGTATTTGTAATTGCCACCAAGTATCATCAAGATTGGGTGAAAAAATATTTGCTGGTATTTCGGCAACCCGTAATTTTTTGGGAGCTTGGCAAAAGCTTTCAATGAAAGTGCTTTTCCAGAGTTTCTGATTAGGGCTACTTGAAGAAGAAACAAATCATAGAGACAAAACTGAGAACTCCTTTATTTTGTCAAGTTTCAAAGAGCTACTACAAACCATGTTGGATTTAGAGTTCCAAATTCATCTATCTATATAGGAGCGAACAGAGGGAAACCTAAAAATAAAAACTGCTACTGGAAACGAACGCTTCAACCTAGAAGAACAAAATTTGGTGAGCCAAGTGTGATTTGTGTACTGATCATTACCACCAAGTATCATAAAGATTGGGTGAAAAAATATTTGCTGGTATTTCGGAAACTCGTTATTTCTTAGAAGTTTGGCAACCCCTTTCAATGAAAATGCTGTTCTACAGTTTGTGCCTAGGGCTACTTGGAGAGGAAACAAACCATAGAGACAAAACTGAGAACTCCTTTATTTTGTCAAGTTTCAAAGAGTTACTACAAACCATGTTGGATTTAGAGTTCCAAATTCATCTACCTATATAGGAGCGAACAGAGGGAAACCTAAAAATAAAAACTGCTACTGGAAACGAACGCTTCAACCTAGAAGAAGAAGATTTGGTGAGCCAAGTGGGATTTGTGTACGGATCATTACCAAAAAGCATCATCAAGATTGGGTGAAAAAATATTTGCTGCTATTTCGGAGACTCTTTATTTCTTAGAAGCTTGGCAACCCCTCTCAATGAAAGTGCTTTTCCACAGTCTTTGCCTAGGGCTACTTGAAGAGGAAACAAACCATAGAGACAAAACTGAGAACTCCTTTATTTTGTCAAGTTTCAAAGAGCTACTACAAACCATGTTGGATTTAGAGTTCCAAATTCATCTATCTATATAAGAGAGAAAAGAGAGAAACCTAAATATAAAAACTGCTACTGTAGACGAACGCTTCCACCTAGAAGAACAAAATTTGGTGAGCCAAGTGGGATTTGTATCCTGATCATTACCACCAAGTATCATCAACATTGGGTGAAAAAATATCTGCTGGTATGTCGGAAACTCGTTGTTTCTTAGAAGCCTGGCAACCCCTCTCAATGAAATTGCTTTTCCACAGTCTGTGCCTAGGGCTACTTGAAGAGGAAACAAACCATAGAGACAAAACTGAGAACTCCTTTATTTTGTCAAGTTTCAAAGAGCTACTACAAACCATGTTGCATTTAGAGTTCCAAATTCATCTATCTATAAAGGAGAGAACAGAGGGAAACCTAAAAATATAAACTGCTACTGTAAACGAACGCTTCAACCTGGAAGAACAAAATTTGGTGAGCCAAGTGGGATTTGTGTACTTGTCATTACCACCGAGTATCATCAAGATTGGGTAAAAAAATATTTGCAGGTATTTCGGCAACCCGTAATTTCTTGGGAGCTTGGCAAACCCTTTCAATGAAAGTGCTTTTCCACAGTCTCTGCTTAGGGCTACCTGAAGAGGAAACAAATCATAGAGACAAAACTGAGAACTCCTTTATTTTGTCAAGTTTCAAAGAGCTACTACAAACCATGTTGGATTTAGAGTTCCAAATTCATCTATCTATATAGGAGAGAACAGAGGGAAACCTAAAAATATAAACTGCTACTGTAAATGAACGCTTCAACCTAGAAGAACCAAATTTGGTGAGCCAAGTGGGATTTGTGTACTTGTCCTTACCACCAAGTATCATCAAGTTTGGGTGAAAAAATATTTGCTGGTATTTCGGAAACTCGTTATTTCTTAGAAGCTTGGCAACCACTCTCAATGAATGTGCTTTAACCAAGTCTGTGCCTAGGGCTATTTGAAGAGGAAACATACCATAGAGACAAAACTGAGAACTTTTTTATTATGTCAAGTTTCAAAGAGCTACTACAAACCATGTTGGATTTAGAGTTCCAAATTCATCTATCTATATAAAAGAGAACAGAGTGAAACCAAAAAATAAAAACAGTTACTGTAAACGAACGCTTCAACCTCGAAGAACAAAATTTGTTGAGCCAAGTGGGATTTGTGTACTTGTCATTAACACCAAGTATCATCAAGATTGGGTGAAAAACTGTTTGCTGGTATTTCGGAAACTCGTAATTTCTTGGAAGCTTGGCAACCCCTTTCAATGAAAGTGCTTTTCCGCAGTCTCTGCTTAGGGATACTTGATGAGGAAACAAATCATAGAGACAAAACTGAGAACTCCTTTATTTTGAAAGTTTAAAAGAGCTACTACAAACCATGTTGGACTTAGAGTTCCAAATTCATCTATCTATATAGGAGAGAACAGAGGGACACCTAAAAATATAAACTGCTACTATAAACGAAAGCTTCAACCTAGAAGAAACAAATTTGGTGAGTCAAGTGGAATTTGTGTACTGATCATTACCACCAGTATCATCAAGATTGGGTGAAAAAATATTTGCTGGCATTTTGGAAACTCGTTATTTCTTAGAATCTTAAAAACAACTCTCAATGAAAGTGCTTTTCCACAGTCTGTGCCTAGGGCTACTTGAAGAGGAAACAAACCATAGAGACAAAACTGATATTTCCTTTATTTTGTCTCCTTTCAAAGAGCTACTACAAACCATGTTGGATTTAGTGTTTTAAATTCATCTATCTATCTTGGAGAGAACAGAATGAAACCTAAAATAAAAACAGCTACTGTAAACGAACGCTTCAACCTAGAAGAACAAAATTTGTTGAGCCAAGTGGGATTTGTGTACTTATCATTACCACCAAGTATCATCAAGATTGGGTGAAAAAATATTTGCTGGTATTTCAAAACTCGTAATTTCTTGGAAGCTTGGAAACCCCTTTCAACGAAAGTGCTTTTCCACAGTCTCTGCTTAGGGCTACTTGAAGAGGAAACAAACCATAGAGACAAAACTGAGAACATTTTTATTTTGTCAAGTTTCAAAGAGCTACTACAAACCATGTTGGATTTAGAGTTCCAAATTCATCTATCTATATAGGAGAGAACAGAGGGAAACCTAAAAATAAAAAATGCACTTGTAAACGAACGCTTCAACCTAGAAGAGCAAAATTTGGTGAGCCAAGTGGGATTTGTGTATTTGTAATTGCCACCAAGTATCATCAAGATTGGGTGAAAAAATATTTGCTGGTATTTCGGCAACCCGTAATTTTTTGGGAGCTTGGCAAACGCTTTCAATGAAAGTGCTTTTCCACAGTTTCTGATT